>NW_010112722.1:0-16674 GCF_000699245.1 Pterocles gutturalis | reverse complement strand
AAGCGCTGCCTCACAAAAATATAGGTCAGGATCGACCAGCTGGTTAGCAGTCACCCAAGCAGCAGTTTCTTCTAGCTCCCACTGATCTGCTGCCCTATTTAAACTCTCACACATAAAAGAAAGCATAACCTTGCCCGTATACCTTGAACAGTTGCCGACCCTGGTCCAAGCAATTCTGTGTAATTCAGGACTTGCTAATACAACACTGCAGGGAAAAAAAACTTAGGGTTCAGCTATGTTTACTCAAGTCCTAAGGAAATTAATGGCAGTTACAGCATGCAATCAACAACAAAACATCCATCCTCACCTGCATATAAGCATCTCCAGACCTTTGCACCCTGTACAGCCACCTACACTCGGGCAAAATGGAAGCAAAACTTGCAAACTGTGATTTGGGGCATATGTGCCAAACTGGGGCGTGGGACACAAGGATTATGCTCAGTGATCACTGATTGATTGTGGCAGAAGAACCCAGGCTCTGCTCCTCTACTACATACGAACATCAATTACACTTCAAATAACAAGTTTAGCTTAGGCCAGAGCCATCCTTACGGATCCAACCAGCACCCCACTCAATGAAAGGCACAGCTGGCTGCAAAGGTAACAGAATACAGCTCATTCAATATTAAAAGCTTTTGTAATGGCACTAGCTGTTTACCATGCTCTTAACCTTTGTGCTGTAGAGCTTACATTAACCTCAAGGTACAGTCAGGATAAAATCATCTACATGACATGCAAGAAAGTTGATTTTTGTAAAGTTCTTTCATTTTTCTTCAGACTCAAAATACTCAGATATTTAGCATAATCTCTGGGCGAGGACCAGAGCATACTGCCTCTTCCAATGACAGTGATTTGGTAGGTTGCTAAGGGTAAAAAATAAGCAGGAGTGCAGTAAAGACGGGAACTAGCAGAAGCAGCAAAGAAAATTCAGACTCCATCTCAGTATTTTCCTGCAATGCCCTGCACCCTAATTGCTAAAGACAAGTGAATATAAAATCAGGCTACCCACAGATGACCCTCTGTTCTCCAGGAACAGAACTACAGAGCCAAAAGAAGCAACATGTCTTCCAGTAGACAAGCCTGGGCATTCATGGAAAATAAGTCCCAGCAATTCTGCCCAATGTACTTGCTGTGTATGTCATTAATAACTAGAGATCCAGGCCAAAACACCAGGCTGAGGAGAAATTCGGATTTGCCTCTAACTTGGCCAGCTGGCTGGAATTATTAACCAGTTACATTTGTAACTATGAAGGCTAATGAGAGAGTAATCATATCTCACAGTTCACAGCCGAGTCATTGCCTTTGGGAGTTAATGAGGGTTTAAATTCCACCTTCTTGTTGATTTCTTTCCCTCAAACTGTGTCTGCCACAGAGTTTTGAAGGGCTCACGGACTTTAAATCTGCCCTCTAAGGACAACACTTGGGTACAGGTGTATTGAGAGGAAACATGCTTGAACCTCTTCAAGGAGACAAAAGACAAAAAGCTGCTTTTCCCCCATCCCCCCCCACCACACCATTTCTTATCAAAGAAACAGGAACTGGATGACTAAATAATGATAATGACTGCTGCTCAGTGCATGGCTGGGCTCTGATTAGATTCTTCTTTGCTTCTAAGCAGATTAAAAAAAAAAAACCCAACAAACAAAACCATTGGCCATTTAGAGAGGCAGGACTGGCCTATTAACATCAGTACAGGGCTCACTCAAGACAGTCCTGCACCACTGTCTCTATCCAGAAAGTCCAGACCCTTCACTGGGGTGATTTAGAATGAAGTAAACAAAGACATTGCCCATCAGGCCATGAGCTGCTCCCATGACCCTTTGTGTCAAAAGTTCCTTATCCCAGAAAACATAGCTCAAGAGGCCTTGGGGAACATTCACCTCTGGAGGCCTGGGGGCGTTGGAGCTTTCACATCCTATACTAACTGCCCTGTACTGACCAGGCAGGAGCTATGAATCTATGAGTAGATTGGGAAGACATTACGGAAAACATTTGAAACACACTGTCCCTTCCAGCATCTCTGTCTCATCGACTCTCCATCTGTTCCCAAAAGTTCAACGGAAAAAATGAAAACTCCCATCTTCCTCCTTTCTATAAACTCACTCTCACTGTTACTGCTCTGGCTTCTGGCACAGTGCTGCACCATTTAAGCCTCTTTCACAGTCTAAGATGGGCAGAGCCAGTGTGGACCTGGTGTGACCAGCTGGTTGGACCCAAAATGATATTCTGGTTCACATCTTCCTTTAGGAGACATCCTGCTCTGTCCCCAAGCGAAGCAGCAGCAGAAAAATTTGTTTCACCTTACAGCAACCTGAGTAACCTCCAGCATTCAGTTGAAGCAATGAATTTGGGAACTGAATAAGGCAGCAGCTATTGACCAGTGGGCCCTGGGAAATCTGGCCATCAGTGACAACAGCAACTCTTTAGCAACCTCTGCAACAGCTCTCTGCATG
Organism: Pterocles gutturalis; assembly: GCF_000699245.1. Classification (NCBI taxonomy): domain Eukaryota; kingdom Metazoa; phylum Chordata; class Aves; order Pterocliformes; family Pteroclidae; genus Pterocles; species Pterocles gutturalis. The sequence goes on along the minus strand of NW_010112722.1, from coordinate 14,221 downwards.
CACTAAGTGCAGCTTTTCTTCTTCACAGGGAAAAAAATTAGAGAGCCTTGGACCTGCTTAGTAGCATTTTCCACACTTTGTCTCCCCCACTTACAAAAGCATTAGTGCCACTAGTCCTACTGTCCAACACAATTCCTGAGGGGGCTGTACCAAAGCAATCCGCCATTTACTGAAATAATGTTACTTTTAGATGAAGCAAGTCCCTCTGCTTACCATGCAGGAAGCATAGTTAGTATAAACAGCAGTCTGACCAGATCCGCATCCCGGTGTCCCCTATGTGAGAACCAATATTCACGGTTGTCTCCAGGGAAGGCTGAAACCACATCCGTTTTCCTGCCTTTCTGCTAGAGATCCCCCCCTAAGCAGCAAGGACAGCTGAATAACACAAACACTCACGCCTTCCTACAACCTACAGTCTGTTTACTAATGTGAATTACTGCTGATTTCAGTTTAATTTAGTATACTGGTTTGCAAAATGCAGAAAAAGAGAATACACAGCTATCCCTGAAAGATAAATAGGCTTGTTCAATACAGAGCCTGGGCTGGGAGCTAGGGGTAACAACAGCCACAAAACGTAACTCCCCACTACCAGGAATAAAAACTCTCAGAAGGAAGGGCAGGTAGTAGACACACACACCAGGTTGTCTTCGGACAAATTCCTTGGTTCCACAGCTAGACAGACAGCCACAGAGGCAGAATTCACAGAGGACAATTTACTTTTTTTGCATGCACTGACGGTTACTAAATGTGACTATTTAACTCCAGTCCAATATTAAGTCTAAATGGTTAGATTTGACATTGATGTGATAGATGGCTGTGAAGCTTTATTGTTTCACTCAGTAACTGGTTTCAGTGAGATGTCTTTGCAGTTTGATTTATAAGGTAAGTATTGACACCATTCAACTTTAATCATGTAATTTATCAGGCTGAACTGGTCACCCAAAGCTTCTTCCATATTGAGTGGAGAGAGGAGTTCTTCCAGAGTGCAACCCAGCCTCTCTCTGCACTGCCTTCTTCATAGTTCTCTGTATTCAACAGCTTTAAAAGGAACTTGAACAGACCAACAAGCAAATTTACATGCCTATGCTGGATAACTGAACAAATTCTCATGCGTGTTTTATTCAAGCTCTGAGGGGAGTGGAGTCACATTTATTTCATTAAGCAATGCAAGACCAGAACCTCCAAGGGTCTGGTACAACCAGCCTGTCAGCCAATAAGCCTCACCAGTTAGACGTCCTCATGACAGCACAGGCAGGGCATAAATATGACATGGAGAAAATAGAAGGTGATGCTCAGAGGTAAAAACTCTTGAGTACCAGGGACCTTGCCTGGGAGCCATCTCAGAACATGCTCACAGAGCTCCAATAATACAATGTTTTACAAGCCTCAAGACATCTTTCAAGACCCACTAATGTCCCAAACAATGAGATTAGAAGAACCAGGCTAGTTTTTCAATAAAACTAGAATAGTCCTAGGAAAACACAAGCTGAAACAAACTACTTTTCTGTCCAGGTCAGTCTAGTAGTTTCTCCACCTCCAACAAGTAGAAAGGGATCAGTGAAAGGACACACATTTGAAAGGCTTATTACTAGTACTGGGAAGAAAATTTCCTATAAAGTTGCTCAGAGCATGCACCAAGAGAGAGTTAATACTCCAGTGGCAAGGTCGAGCCCTGGTCTTGCTGCAACACAAGAAGCTGCCCTGCTGGCATTAACTACAGTTTGTTTGCTTTCCCAGCCTGCCCTGTCCTTGTGAGTTGGCAAAAGGCTGAACCTGGCCAGAGTCCCAGCTACCAAAAGCTGCCCAAAGCAGAGAACTCGTTACTCATCTCAAGGACTAAGAGCTAGGTTGAGAGGGGGAGGACAGAGTAAATGGCACAAAAAGCAACCAATAGAAACTCCTCTAGTGCTGAGAGTTGTTACTGCAAAGGCTCTAACTTGGCATGTAGCCAGGGAGCACACAAGACACAGGAATATGGACAGGTTTTGGCTGGTCTGTGCCCCAATCTAGAAGGGATAGCTAAACATTCAAACTTTCCCCTTGGAAACATGCCCCATATTAGCTCCTGGAGGACCATAAGAAGCTCTTTTGGTGAAAAAAAACAAAATGCAGGATTTACAGAGGGATTCCGTTTGGACAAACTTTTCACCCACTGCTGTTAGCGAGAAAACTTCCCCTCCTGTCAGTGGCAGCAAAATCAGGGCAGCTGACAGTACCACAAATAAAGGATATTGCCAAAAAGTTTTCAACATTTTTTAATTTTAGTTTTGCTACTCTTCAGCTGTGTTATGGCTTTATCTGCTGTTACGAGTTTGTTTTCCACTATAACAGAGAAGTCTGCTGAAAGAGTTTCCACTGAATAATGCAAAAGGTACTTGGACACTTCTTGTACAAGCAGCCAGCACACCAGACCCCCAATGGTGACCGACATGCTCAGCGAGCTACAAAAAGCAGCATACAACTGGACCAGCGCTCCCACCTGGAAACTTTGAATGAATGCAGGAATGTAACAGGTGAGTGCTGAAATCAAGCAAACTGAGGAAAAACAAAAAAACACCACAAACCCCCAAAAACCTCACCACACTGCTGGTTTCCTGTGAGTTTTGGTGGTGGGTTTTTTTGTTTGGTTGGTTTGGTTTTTCTTAGGTAGGGGTTTCCTTAACTCTAAACACTCCTTAAGGTTAGAGGGTTCGGATCCTCAGCCAAACAGATCACTGTGGCGCAGGCCAAACTGTAGTTTGTGTAGTTCTGATGCATCAAGCTACAGCCTCAGTTGGTCCTAGTACCCAAACCTGCCGTAAGGGGCTTTTCAGAATGACATGGGAAGGGAATAGCAGGAACAAGATGGGGATGAGCCTAAAGTACAAAAAGTATCAAGGTCCACATTTTTACAGGTGTTTCTGGAGGCTGCTCTGTTCATGCTGCAGGGCTGATACAGTGCCTGACAATACTATGGTAGTGCAGAATCAAGCTATCCAGCTCCTTCTCCCTTTCTCAGATGAACAGCCAGTAACCTGGCACTTCTTAAAAGGACTGGACACAGGCCACATTCAAACTGCATCCCCATGGAGAAAGGAATGCTGCCAAAAGCAAAAAGGAGAGGTGAGAAACGGAGAAAGTTCCTTGTCAGAGACAATGGCCAGGCATGGTCCTGCAAGACAAGTCTGCACATACACTTGTGAGCCCTGGTAATGGCACCTAGTCACAAATAACCCACTGCAGACATGGACATCAGCTCAGGACGCTGCTATTCTTGCATTAATTTTCCACACTTTACAGCTTGATCCCACACATAACCAACCAGACAGCATAGCTTCTAGTACCCCCAACGGGCAGCAATGGAAAACACTGTCCAAGTGATCTCGCACCTGAACACAACAGGAAGGCAGCAGACACAGACACAGCCTTTAGCTCAAGAACTGGAGGTGCCAAGCAAAAGAAACAGAGGAGTTTCATTGTTTTCCATGCAAAAAGAGAAAGGGGCTGACCCTTTTGACTTTACCATGTTGTTTGTACAGTGCCCTGTGCTTTGGGCATGGAGCTGCAAAATCAAAGCAAGTACAATGGCAATGAAAACATAAACACATCAGTGAGGCCAGCTTTGCAATGGAAAAGCAAAGGGTTGTAAAGAAAAAAAAAAACCAACAAGCTATACTCAGATCTAAAAGCCAGTTAGAAAACAACAAGTTTAAGTAGCTCTGCAAGATTAGCAAGACAAAAATATTATTCTGCCATTGTCCACATAAGAACAGGCAGCCCCCTTTCCAAGAAGTTTATATGGACAAGAAGGATGAAGGGGAAACAGATGCATGGAGAGAAGTGATTTGACCTGATCATATAACACCAGGATCAGTGCCAGGAACAAAATGTGGCTCCTGCTTTCCCAGCACAAAGCTCTTTTCACAGGTCTGTAAGGCCTCTAAGGCTGGGAATTGACACACATCTTCTGAAGGCGTTTCCATTCAAAACTGCTTGTCACCGTCACACCTGCTGGAGGTTACCACTTCCCTCAGTGCTGGCAGCAGAAGTGTCCGTGTGAGTACTGGATAATAATCCACAGAGAGCAGAATCCACCAAGTTAAACAGAACAACAAGTGGAGAAAAATTAAGCTCATCTGTTTTGTCGATGCTGATCAGAAGTTGCTTGCATGCACTCTTCAGCAGGCAAAGCTATGAGTGAACATATAGCCATCAGCATCGGTACAGCAACAAGCAGCAGTGTGGAAGGGCACACAAGGATCCCTGTCTTCAACCTGAGCAACTGCTTGCTATGCTGATGCTTGTCCTTGGTCTCAGGTATGGTTATGTTTTTCCACTCTAGAAATACAAGACTTGTGGTTCAGATAAGTAGAGCTGTCAATGGATCTTTTAAAGATTTCTTACCTGAGCCACTCCATCTTGTGAGTTCTAGCTTAGTAACTATCAAATACAACAGAAATGCCATCCACAGCTAGTGCAGCAAAGATCAGATTCTGGTAACTTTTTTGCCAATTACAATTAATAATAATAATACTGAGAATCAGCCTGATATTGTTAAGCCATCTCTAACGTTATTGGCTTTCGGATAATTAATTAGATTTTACCAAATAAACTATTTGTATGGAATCTATATGGACTGCTTAGGGACAGATGGCCAGAGTTCAGCCTGAGTCTGTGGACTGGAATGACTCACAGAATATGGCTTCGGGCCAACAGTAACGGTGAAGACAACAGTGATGCTGTTACTAATCTACATGCCAGGTGAAATCCTGCAAAAGCATGTGATTCCCAGTGCAGTCAACAAAAGAGGCACAATTACATTCCAGGGTAGGTCTTGATCTCTAAAAACTGTTTCAGACTTTCTCCAATATAAAAAAAAAAAGAACTCTTCCATCAGACAGACCTTTCATCTTAGCAAGCTTATGCAAACCAGTAGCTTTCCTCACCCACTGCTCAACAAACACGACAACCCATATAGTGTGTGATCTCCAAATGCAAATTCCTTACAAGGACTACTTGGGTTCAACTCTGTTGAGAAAACACTGTCAGCACATAACAAATGAGCTCAAGCTGCCTTCTCAGAAGAAGCAACTCTTGGCTGCTGCTGAAATTCCTCTTTCAGGTTTGTTCGGCCCATGTGCAAAAGTCTGCTTTTACCTGCCCAAATGAGTCAGCAAAATCTATTTCAGGTCTTATTTAACACAGTGCAGCCAACATACCACTCCACAGCACAAGCAATGCACCCTGTCTGGCAGCTGTGCCAGGCTGGTGCAAAGCAACCCTGTCTGGTCGGGTGCGGCTGTCTTTCTGGTTGGGCATACCACCAGAGCTTTTCAGAGAAAAACAGTTCAGAAGCAGGTGATGTATACCAGCAAGGCATACACTGATGTAACCTTCCCAAAAAAACCCATATAGGCATGCAGGAAGCTGGACAGAATGTGGCAGCTCTAAAACAGAGTTTAAGAACACATCTTCACAAAAAGGGAGAACAGAAGGGGATATCTATGATGGAGGTATCCCAGTTTCGCAATTCTTCTGCATCCCCAGCTCAAAGCCGAGGACAAGAATAAACAGAAAACAAACATACACTGCAAAATAAAGGAACAAAGTCATGGTACATATTCACAACAATCACAGAGAACCAAGCTTGTAGATCAACACTGATGCACTCCCAGATTTGGTCCTTAAAATGTAATCTCAGCAATGTGTAGTTGCTTACCCCTACAATCCATTGGTTACCTCTTGAAAGAAAGAAAAAAAAAAGGGCATCACCAACACATGGAAGGTGAACAGAAAGAACCAACACTGCAGCGATGCCATAGCTTAGGACGCGTTCTCACTTTGTCGCCATTTTCCATTAGCTAATACCGTCAGCTCCACAGAGGTGAGATATGACTTACCCCAGAGTAACATCATCCAGATACAGAGGTTACTCTTGTCTGACCCCAACCGCAGTGAGATTAGAGTCAACCCCTCCCCTTCCCACCTCTTTCATCACCTCTATATTTAACTGCAGATTAACTCATTTCCTCTTTCCACATGTGAGATTAAAGTGCACCAAGTGCTGTCAGCCCAAGCAGAGCCTCAATGCATCCTCATGTAAATCACCACTCAGTACACATATTAAAGCATGTCAAGGAGGAGGATGAGTCACATGCTTCATACTCACAAAACTGAACACTTGCTTCTCAAGAAGTAAAACGGGCAGGCAGCCCAGCCCCCAAAACAGTAAGAGATACCTCCAATTCTAATCTTCCCCCGTCTGTTACATAAATCTTAAAGACTTAAGAAGTGCTACTATTTATCAGTATGAAATGTGGGTCAGTGACCAAGGCAAAGGGTCAAACACTTAGTGACTTGGCCTCCAGACACTGTGTTGATCACACTTCTCTAGGAGAAAACAATAGCCCCTCATTCCAGTGAGAGGGGGAAAATAATGCAACAAAACCTCAGTGAGGTCACGCTCACCTCCCCTGGTTCAAAAAGGCTGAGAACTATGTAGCTGCCTAGAAAAAAAGAAACCACAACAGGGAAGGGGGAAGAGAAAGCGAAGGCAGTGCATTACTTCCCCAACCCTGAAATATCACTCATGAAGGGCTTTGTACCCTTGAAAATGCTGCAGAGAGAGGGGTACTCCACGCAGGTAGGAGGGCAGCAGCCGCAGTTCTGGGGGTGCAGGGATCCCGCCCTTGCTGGGTCACAGCACCACTGCACTCAGGACCTTGGCCATAGTCAGAAACCACTTCTACTGTGGAAGGCATGTGCCTTCTCCTCTCAGAGCCTCCGTTTGTGTTTCAAGAATGCTGTGCAAGGAAGACAGTATTTTATTTCTACCTGACCTCTCTACAAATCACTTGGAGCCCTAAGGTATAATAAGATCTTTATCACAGCTTGCGGCAAACATTAACTGCCTGTAAATAAAGCTGGGACTTTAAATCCAGCCACACAGTGAACTCCATGGTGAATATAATTTTTCACAGCTAACAACTATGGTAATGAATTTTACCTCAATGAACACAGAAACGGTGAAACATGCAAAATTCAGAACACAAATAAGTTTCTTGCCTTAGATTTTATATCAGTAATCCTTTAAAGTATGAACACTTATTTTCCTCATGTCCCTAATGCTAAAGTCTCTCTTGTTCTAACACTTCAAAGGAGAAGGCCCCCTTAATTTTCAGTGGCTGCAATAATGGACCTCAGTATTTCTGCCAAGAATAATAGAAAAATCAATGTGGACAGTGAGCAGGGAAACACGCAGAAGAGCCACTGGCATTTGCTTCAGCAGAACAGCTGGAATAAATTGTCAATTCCCCTTACTGTATCCTCCGAATGCACTGCCTGGCAAAGGGGGCTATTAAAGGAAAGAAAATACTTACGACAAGCTTATGACACATCGCAAAAGCAATCGCTGTCTCTCCATTATTCAAGAAACTCCAGAACAATAAACACATGGAAATGAGAAAAGGAACAGTGGAATGACATAAAGAGGGTTCAGCTGTAGATTGCAGCAGCAATGGGGCATGTCAGCCAGATGTACCATTGCCAGAGCAGAATCTGTCTTATCTAACACAGAGACTGCATAGTCTGTGAATGAAATCACAACATGCTGGACAAAGACACAACTGTCATGATCTGGTGCTGCCATGCATATACCAAAAGAGAGATGATCATACACCAAAATATAGAGAACAAAGGGTAAAGTGGCTGAACTACCCCCTGAAATAAAAGATCTGCTCTGGAGAGATAAATAACTACTAAGGTGGTGGTGAGTCTCTTTCAGCTCAGGCATTCCCAGAAGCTTAGAAATAGGCTGCAATGATTTGCAAACATCTTCCATTTATTTAAGGGTAGATGTTGGGCTGAAGGTGTCCTGAAATATTTTTTTCTGGCAGTATGAGGTCACTGTATAAAATTTACAGCAAACTTAGGACACATCTAAAAATCGATAGCAGACTTCCAGTGATTTGAGAAACCGTGAAATGCTGAACAGACAGAAATGAGAAAAGGAATGATGTACTACATGGGGTCACTATCAGCTCACAGAAAAGCTGACACAGGCCTACTGTCCATGAGCTGCGTAACTGATGTGAAATGCCCCTTTGCTTTCTCTGCATGTTAGCTTCATGTTGTGATGAAACTGCAAGCATGTCTCACAGAAGCAAGCTGCATTGCCTGCTTCTATCCCTTTCTGTGCATATGCTTACAGACACACCCCCATGTTTGCATATGTGCCTATTTTATTTTTCCACTGAGACTTCGTAAATGAGGTTCTTTTTCTCCTTGTTGCCCTTCTCTTTCAGAAATTAGATTCAGACTCTGAAAACCACAATCTGTTCTTGGCAAAACAAAGGGCAAATGCTAAGGCTCTCAATCTGGACTACAGGAAAAGAAAAACCTTTCCTGTTCTAAAGAACAAATTAGGTTCATATTTATTTAAACCTCATGTTGTTTTGATGTCTTTACACATAAGAGAATAAAAGAAAGTTGATTATAATCACTACGAGAAAAATTCTCATGAGATTCCCTGACAACTCTGTATCTTGGGCTTGAACACTGCAAGTGACAAAGTGGCTGGCAAAGTTGCATCCTTAAAATGTGTGAAAACATCTAAGAAACATCCTGCTCAGACGGCCCTTCCAGGAGCCTAAAACCAATTAAACAGCAGCTCTCAGAGGACCAGTATTTGGGCCAGAGCACACAGAGTTACAGCCACTACACACTGCAGGGCACTGCTCTGGGATGCTGAAGGGGGGAACACTGAAGGCAGTTTAAAGGCTGCTGTGGCTGCCACTGGACTATGCAGCACCCTGCCTATGGTGGTAGGCCCTCACAAACATGATTTAAGATAGTAGCTGCTTGTCTCAAGCACAGGAAGGGAATAATGGAAGGAGCAGCCCTAGAGGACCAGGTACATGGAAGCTGTTGAAGTCCTGGGGACCAAATTGTTACTTGGGCTAGAATTCATAATACTCCAGGCAACAGGCACAGAAGAATCAGGCAGAATATTGTAGCAGCCACACAGAAAAACTTACTTGCTAACCAACGTATAATCAAATAATACCAAGGAATCTTGAAAGATTAGAGAACTGAATCAAATCAATGCTTAAGAGATTAAAAATGACAAACATACATTGAGGTTACAAGGAAAGATTAGAGGAATATTTATCTGGAAAAAGCAGAAGGAAAGTAGAATAGTTGATTGATTTCAGGCTGCAAGTCAAGTAATGAATGGATAATTGTGAAGCAAGATTGGGACATGCCAATTTATCTTGCTCCATGCTATAAAAAAAAGGCAGTAAATGTAACAAATATTTTTTTATAAAAATAATTTTTAAAAGATGGCATAACATCAGCCTGAGGAATTTATTACCACAGGGCAAGGAGGGAACGCTGTAGGTTTTTTTTTACTTGCTTTCAAAAAGGACTAGACAATTATATTATTATATTAACATAAATAATACCTACAGCTATGAAGAGTTACAAAGATAATCAGACCAAAGGCATCGTCCCTCATTTCTGCAGCCCCGTACTTGTGCGTTCAAGGCAGGATCTGTTCTTTCTGAGTCACTGCTGGAGTTAAAAAGTCTGTAAAATTTCTCTTTGGCCCTTACATGGTCTTGTCTGTGACAGGCGCCCAAACTGTCGGGAGCACTGGTTCCAATTCTCCTCATAAGTTTTGGATTGTGCCAATGCCAGTGAGCAAGCGTACAGTTTTGTCTAGTACAATGACTGGTATTTCTATTCCTCTAGCAAGCTGGAAAGCTAATGAGCACAGCAGCAAGCTGCTTACTTTATCTCAAGAGTCCTTCTCCCCCTGAAGTCTGCCCCAGCTGTGACTCAGTCTACTCCTATGAATGAAGATAAGCACCAAAAAACTCCATGTTTGGTCTTCATACTCAGACCACCATGAAATGCACAAACTTTGACAGAGATTAATTTCTCATAAAGTGGCTTTAAAAGCCATCCTGTCTTCAACAGAGCCCTACCAGCCCAGATTTTTAAAATCCACTGTTCCAGGAAATGAAATAGTTCAAAAAAGTTGCAGCAAAAATACTGAAGTCTTCTCACATAGCTCTAGTCAAGTAATAGCATTTGGTCTTTAACCAAAAATCTCCTTGGGCATTCTCAAAGCTTGAACTCATGCGCAATTGCCCACAATCACATATGAAGCTGCTCTAAACCATATAAAATCTCCCAGTCAGTTAAGAATGCACGAAGTGCCACCTCCCTACTTGAAACACCCTTGGGCACTGCACATCTAGTATAGCATTACCAGCTCTTACAATGTGTGATTTTTTCATAAAGCCTCACCTGATGGAAACAGAAGATTGCACAAGAACCTCAGCTTTCATCTAAAATAAATTAAAAAACAAGCCCCAAAATAAAAACAGGGAGTTATTGACACTCATTATGAAGAGAAAAACTTGAAGAACCAGAAACAAGCAGAACCAGAAGGCAAATACAAGTCATCTAATGTATACTCTTGCACAATAAACAAAACCCCCTCAAGATTCTTTAAATGAAATCGTTTAATTTGGGGTGAGGGGGACCACAAGCTGAATCAAGAACATTTGAAGTGGCAATACCATGAACATACAACACGTGACTTCACACCACCCTCTGGGCATTCCCTCTTGGGAAACACAGATCCTATTTTAACGCAAAGGCCTACAATATCAAAGGACAAGGGAGGGGAGACTCAAAAGAAGAAGCTGAAATGCTGCCAAGCAGAATGATTTTCTAAATACTTTGTGACATTTCTCAGGAGCCACCGCCTCCCTTTGATCATCATACAAGTGCTCTGGGTGCTGGGGGCAGGAGGATGCTGTGTTTGGTTCAGGATCCCCCCGAAGAGTTCAGTCGCTTCTGCCTGTGCACAGACATCCAGAGCAGCAAATGCCTCAGACTGCTGCTACATCCTGCCAGGTGTCACATGTAGATAGAAGGTGTCAAACCAGAACAAAATCAGAGGTTTTATTCAGTCTTTTAGCACTGAAGCCTAATGTGTCCAGTAATCCCACAAGCTCAAGAGAGGGGAGAGTTGAATCTCACAGAGAACAGTACTTTCCCACCTGTCTTCCATGAACACACTTGCTGGGAACTTCTGTCCTCCTCTCCTGATACAAAAGGATGTGCCTCAGCCAGGACTGGACAAACTCATCAACAAGGGGCATGACTCAAAGCAGTAGCTCTCCTTGGGTCCAGCTCCTTTCACAGTTTACTCTGCAGCAGGCATGAAACAGAATTTGATCCTGCCTCGCAGGAGGTGATGGAAGTCAAATTTGGACTGAATGCAGAAGGCCCAGACATGCCAGCTCTTGTGCTTTGACCATGATTCCCAGAACAGCTGGGTTTTTATGTAAAGTCTGTGCTGCTGTAGCTCATGCAGCAACCAGAAATTTTAGGTTTCAATTAAAAAAAACCCAAAACAATGTTCTGGGAATGCCTCTGCCGCACAGTGCAGGGCTATACAGTTACATGAGCAAGCCCTGAGCTAGTGGCCACCTAGCTATGCCAGCACTGTGCTCCTGGGCACCAGGCAGGCTGCTCCAGGTCCCCAGGTGAGATCAATTAAATGTTTGTATGGGTATTTCTACTATAAATATACACAAGGCTTAGGCAGTGTTTATTTCTCACATTCCTGAAGACTTACTTCCCTTTAGAGACCCCATTTATCACCTCTGAAGGCCCAGGCTGTCAGCATCATCCTCCAGAGCCAGTAGCTACCCTCACTTTCTGCAAAAATGAGCACTGTACTTCCACCACAGAAGATCTGTAATGGCTCCATCACCTTACAGAATAGATATAGCAATCCTTAAAGGGCTATTTATTCTTCTGTTTTCTTGCCTTTTGGTTTTGTGGGGGTTTTTTTGGTTTTGGGGGGAGGGGGGTGTGTTTTTGTTTGGTTTTTTAAAGAACTACATGAATATTAAAGTACCTCAGCCTTCTTTGGGGCTACAGAAAATAAGCTTGAATAACATATCAAAAGCTCAGAAGAAAAAAATCAGAATGGCATAGAAAGATGCTGGTACTATTTAAAATCCAAGTACCTCATAACAGTTTAACCACAACAACCTTGTTATAGCATTGAAAGTCCTTCTATCCATCGGGATTCTATCAAAATGCAGAGGCAAGTACATTTCATAGCTAGATATTCCATGGGATGCATGATACAATGGTAATCCAGTTAAGAATGGAGCACAACTGTTAAGGTTGTGCGGAACATCTCAGGATTTCTCCTCCTACAGGAAGAGCAGTAACAACAACACCAATGCTTCCTCATCCTGCACTGGTATGTCGGCCCTTCACATTTCAGAGATGTCACTCGGGGTGATGAAAGGGTAGTACAACAGCATGACCTATATACCTTTGTGCCTACTCTAAGAGGTCACACGCCAGAGTGGATGCTATCCATGAACCTGAATAACCAGACTTTTCTTGTATTTCCCATGAGATATTAAAGTAATCATATCTGGGAACCAGCCAAGCTTTGATTACTCTCCTCTTGTTTACAGCTTCGCATGAAGTGAATTCTGTCAAGTTGTTTTGCAAATTCTGTAAGCATACTAAACTTTCAGAACTAATCCTGTAAACTAGATTCTCACAGCTTTCAGAGCTTCCCTAATATGGTGATTAAATATCTGAGAGATGAGGACACCTCACAAATACTCAAATGAACTATAAACTCCTCAGACTTATCATAAAAAGAGACAAAAAGATATGGCAGATTACAAATTGGTGCCAAGAAACAACTAAGCTGTGTGCTTGACAAGAGCAGCAAAGATGTCTAGATCAGCACAGACAGAACACTCAAATATGGTTGCAGAAATTCAAAAGGGAGGAAAGATATTGCTGCAAGGTTGTCTAAGACAAAATTATACAGTACTCTCGTGATTTGTAAAATGGTTCTGAGGTGACACTGCTCCACTTTTTCCATTTTTAAAAACAAGAAAAAGTATTAAAATCTGAGAGAAGCACATGAGTAACTTATCTGGCATTAGGCATCTAGATCAAGCTCAGCTTGTTCATTAAGCAGTGCTGCATGAATTTCTAGCAACTCTTACTGATGTCTATGCAAATGTTTACACATTTAATCCAAGTCAAAACTTTCAACCTGAGACAGTGCTGCCATTTATGAGACCACATCTTGGTTAGATTAATTCTCTATTAACCGTGCACCAGACCTTGCACGAGGCTCTTCCCCTTCAGGCCTAAGGACTGAAATTTATACCTAAAGACTCCTCAGACTTCATGGAACTTCACAGGCTAGACCAAATCTGTGCTGATGAGAAACAAGCATACTAATAGAAAGAGGATAAACTCTCTTCTCATTCCTTTCACCCATCCATCATCTACCACATGTATTTTTTTAACAAAGGTGGGGAATTTAGCAGACACTCCCCATGTAAGTAGCTTGCTTGTCCTAGCCAAGAGGATGCTAAGCAGGTCCTGGCCATGCATTCAGAAGTGGAGAATGCTTTGGCTCAAGCAGACAATTTCCTCCGGATAGTAAGGGCTGAAAAGACTTTTTGAACATGACTTCATAGTAAAAGTGAAGACCAGCAAATCAGCTGCTTTGTATTTGGCTATAATATGATAAGGAATATTTTTTCCCATCCATCCATTTAGATAATAAAGGGCTTGGCACTATTGTAACAGAGCTGGGCTAGCTGTAACAATGCTGGGCCAAAGGATTTTTAACAAGTTGTTCAAATGTTATTAGTTTTGTCCTAAAAAGAGCAAGGTACTCACTTGTCTTGCGGTTTACTGACTACACAGATGTTAAAATGCTAACAAAGACATACAATGTCCATTAGCTAAGCTGCCAGGATCTTAGGAACTTCCATTGCATTGTCCTGTTCTCAGCAAGCCTAAGCCAGCATTGTTCCACCACATTTCCCTGTAATTGGAGCAAAGAGCTGCTCCCAGCACGATAGGACTGGAATGAGTTGGGAAGGTATCCCAATTCCAAAGATCAGTATCAAGAGGCACACAGCATTACAGACTCAGTTCTTTGTTTCTTGACTGCTAAAATCTGCAAGGCCTGTACACAGTGAAGGTGACTGTGCTTAATATTATACACTCATTTCTAATGTGTGCTCATGGCAAACTTATTTTACTCCTGTCTTGGTGTCAGGACCACCACCACCACGTGGTCGCAACACCGCCTCCCCCCCCCACTTCCCTCCCAGTAAGATGGGGAAGAATACGAAAAGTGGAACCTCCTGAGTTGAGATAA
>NW_010112721.1:0-29976 GCF_000699245.1 Pterocles gutturalis | reverse complement strand
AGGGGCAGAATTCCTGTGCCCTGCTGCACAACCTCCCACACCCACTGCTGCAGCGCCTGGTCCTTAGTTCTTCCCTCTTCCTCGGAGGAACCCTGCCTGCTTGCTGGGCTCCTAGGGCCGTCTTGTGAAGCTTCTGCCCCCGGCAAAACTTCAGCGTCCCACTACACTAGCCACAGGTGGTGCGCCTGACTTGCGTAAGCGCTGTGCTAGCTAGCTCTCTGCCCTCCCGGCAAAAATTTAAAGACTGGGGGAGGGGTGGTGACCGCGGTTGCCCCGACAACTCTCCCAGGAGAGCTGTCGGTGGGAGTTGGGATATTCCGCTGCCTCAGGGTTTTCCTGTCGAAGGAATCTCCCAAAAACCTCCCTGTACCTCGCAATCAGTCGGTCTGGCGGAGCTGGGTTGGCTCCGAAGCAGCTGATCTTGGCGACTGACCGAATTTGTTTTATATTGGCAAACCAAACCTTCAGTTAATACTCGTGGACTTCAGCTGAGATTTCAATTTGCATTGCTGACAATGCTTGGTGAAAAAGCAAAGGTTTGTAGCAGAATAACCAGTAAAAGTTCTTCAGTCTAGCTCCCTGGGGCACTACAACAAGCTATCAGCATTGTGCATGCAATGATATCTGGAGGTTGTTGAAAACTAAGACATTTAGATTCAGGGATGCACAGACTCAAACTCCACTGACATGCTGTATCTGCTGTCAACTGTGCAAACCCCACAAGCAATACAGAAAAAATTTTTTACAAAATATCAAATGCATCAATGTTCTTACCTAAATGACTGCAGTTGATCAGGTATTCTCAGAGAAATTGGAGATATGTTTTCCATTTCTTTCCATTTCCTCAGACTGACCGTTGTATCTTTCACAGACATTATGTCTACATTGTGCTTACAGGCATGCCCTTCTGGTCTCCCTTTCTTTCTGCTTTTTCTGCTCAGATTCTTTTTTCTTTCCTCATGTTCCCCGTTCCACCTGAGCCTATAGGTTTCTGAGAATAGTGTACACCTTAGGAAGTTTATTTGATTTTTTAGTTCATGTGACAAGTTAGCACAATTTATGCTAGACCTAAACATCTATTTTTTCCAGTATTAATTTCAATTCGTACTCAGCACTATCTTTTAATTGTCAACATTGTTTGTCTTGAGCTATTTGAAAGCCACTCTGATAACTTTTAGTGGCACCAGGAAAATTGATGTTACGAAGAGAGCACCAGTGCCACTTACACTTCAAAAAGCCCCACTTCCAAAATGGAGGCTTTTGACTAGTGTGTATTTGTCAGCAGGTTTTGAACTAGGAAGTTCCTTCTAATAAACTTCAAATTCTACCAACTACACTCCCCTCATCACTGGAAAGAACTGAAGCAGTAAGCCTGTCACTGCGTATTATTCCCTAGTGTAACTCAGAAAACAGGCCATTTCAGAGTAGACTTCTACCGAGTTTGCAGGAGAGGGTAAGTTAGGCTGTTAAGCCTTTTTAAGGGTATCTGATGATATACTGATTTAAATGGACTTTGTGCACTATTACTGCTCCATCTGTCACTCATATAGCAGGTGGCGCGGGCACCTTGCCCATGCAGTGCCCAGTTGCTGCACT
The DNA here is from genome assembly GCF_000699245.1 of Pterocles gutturalis. Classification (NCBI taxonomy): domain Eukaryota; kingdom Metazoa; phylum Chordata; class Aves; order Pterocliformes; family Pteroclidae; genus Pterocles; species Pterocles gutturalis. The sequence goes on along the minus strand of NW_010112721.1, from coordinate 28,380 downwards.
GCAGCGGAATGGCACTACACGATAGTGACCTTAAATGCATTAGTAAATACTGATCACCTACTTGTTACTAAAATGGATTATTTTCCATTGTCATCTACAGTCAATCCAACTAATCAAAGAGACTCTGAGGCTTACAGGAGAGCTTAAAGCTCATATTTTTATTCCAATATACAAAATTAAAACTAAATAGTTGATTTGCACAGTGTGCCTGTGAGGCATTCATGTTTCCATGTTGATCTTAGAATCATTCAGATATTCCCCGGTCTAGTCAATCATTTCCACCACAATAGCAACAGCTTGGGAACAATGCAATTTCCCAGATCCTCCCCAGGGACCTCCTATTAAGGAACCTACTTTATTTCCACCCCCCCTTAGGAAATCGCTTTGTTGATCCAACTCAAATGAGTGGGACTCAAGAATTGTTAAGGTAGTTCTCTGGAAACAAGCCTCAGACACAGTGCTCAGCTGGAACATAGATCTGGGTAAAATCTTTTGCTGTTGTTCCTGAAGCCACTCTTCCAAAACTCGTGGTTTGATATAGAAAGCTGTAGAATCCCTCCCTGAAAAAAGCCTGTCAGCTTCCAAAGACTTCCTTTATTTTCAGAAATTTACTGAATCCTTAAGAAAATATTAAACACAGAGACATTATCAACCCCTTTTAGGATGTGCTTTTTATACATATATTAACTAATTGCCTACCTCATAGAAAATGTATTGAACCCATGAATTTCATGGCATGACAATTTAGAAAGAAAAATAGGCAGAGGTGATTCATGTGGATATAAATATCAACAATAATTTATAGAAAGAAATTTGAAAAAGGCCGAATTGCAAGTTTCATGAAAAACTTGAATATCATAAAAACTGATATGTGAGAAGCAATAAAGGTCACTTACAGGGACAGAAAAGATTATTCTGCCAATGGTGAAACAGATCCTTAAAGGTACAGAGGCTCAGCTACCAATAGCATTGGACTTCTGAGAGTATGAAGCCTTTCAGATGTCAAGTCAAAAGCAAATGGGAGCAGATGGAGGCCAAAGATATTGGAAAGATGAATTTCAAAGGAAGAAAAGCGAGTGTCAGCTCATCAGCAGCAAAGATCAAGTAGATAGTATGAGACAAGAACATTTGAGCAGTAAGTATAGGGACACAGAAACTGCAACTTTATTTTTCTTTAACCAAAATTTGTTTTTTTCATTTTGGTGGGTTAAACAGTAACAATACTCCTTCCATATGTTTTCCTTCTTCCAAATTCCAGAAAACCCTTCCATTGCTTTATGTGAAACTTTTTACATTTTAGAAATTGAACTTACTTTGTTAAAAATAAATTCTAACTGAAAACAGTGACTATCTTAGTACCATAAATACAGCTGGAATCCTCAGTGAGGTAAGGCTTTTACTGTAAAGAGAGCTTATCTTCTGTAGCAGCTACCTTCCAGAGATAAAATGTGAAAAAAAAACAGAAAAAACATAACCAAAACCCAAGGCTATTAAAAAAATAACTTACAGCTTAGCTTTAATGGTCTGAAAATGTGACAAAGACAAATATTTTTCTAAATGAAATAAAATTTTCCTGTAGTTTAAGCTCTACCTATTGTATACAAACAATCCTCAGCCACATGATTAGTGAGAAAAAATATGGCTTTTGCAATAAGTTAACACCTTCACTCCCCTCTTTCTAATCACAAAGAGCAAAATTTTTGTATTTGATTAGAGCATCAGTGTCTTTACTAAGAAGCACATACACAGTAGGACTGGCCAATATTTGTAACTATATCCAAGGCTTTAACGAACTCCAAAAAGAGGATTTAGGCAGGTGATTCTGGGCTTGATGTAGAAACTTTTGAAATCAGTGGAAATATTCTTGGAGATCTATCTAGTTTTGAACTAAGTGTTTAATGAACGAGATCTTGCTAAGCAACATGGGGTTTTTTTGCATCTGACTATGTTTAGAAGATTTAACTGCATTCTCTTCATTATAGCCATTTCTTTCCCTTTATACCTTAGAATATTCAAGGCCTGAGGATTCCTGTGTAATGGTTATATTGTATAGTGCATCATTACAACATTTCCACTGTTTTCATTAAAATTTATCTCCTTGTCCCAGCATTTCTTAGTTGGAAAAAGAGGTGTAGTGTTGTTTTTATTGCTGCTAGGCAGTTTTCCTTATGTCTTGAGTGTTGATTTTCTAAGTCTGCTTTCCTTGTCTCACGTCTCACTGCTGAAGCTGTCAATCTCTATCAGATTTCAAGGTGTTGTGGAGAAAGCTTGTAATTTCTCCATTCCCTGCCAAGCAAAAAAGAAAAGTAGCAAAAAAAGAAAAGTGTTACACTCAATCAGAAAAGAATTTTCATTCCAGTGTTAGAATTCTCCAGACATGTATATCAGTGTACTCCCTGTGTGTGTAGGAGAGATACGTGAGTGTATGTGCATATCTGTGTGCAAACTACTGAATTAAAAGATAAATACAATTAGCAGAAAGTTATGACTGTGTTTCTGCTTTGAAAGCATTATTTTATTTACTTCCAGAGTTAGCTTAGTACTTCTATTTGAGAATAAAATACATTCATTTCAAAACAAAGGCTGACCTCTGAACTTACTTAGGCAATTAATTTAAAATAAATTACTTTAGGCAATATATATTTTATGGAAACTTTGTATTCAATTCTTTAGCTCGAGTTCTGTGCTAACTGTATTTCTGGAATGAGCTTTTGTAGCTTTAAAGAGAAAAACCTACTGTAAGGTATTGTGGGACTGGATTTTCTTTTTTACACAGTTGAGATACCCATCCTAAGGGATTTCAAATGAATGAAGAGCAGGTGTTTTGATTTGATGGTAAATTGGTAAGCCGATTACCTTGAAAATTAATGCTGGTTAGAAGCAGAAAACATTCCCCTTCAAAAGATCAAGAATAGGGAAGGAGAGTATAAAACAACAGCAAAGCATTCTTAAAGTTAAAATGTCATTCTTCTGAGTAACACAAATGCAAAAGTCAGTCAATCTGTGCTCATAAATAGAGATACAAGTATTGATTTTATTATTGGTTAATGCGGCATTTATGAATTCTGTCTTCTCAGTATTCTATTACAGAAGGTAATGGAGAGCAATATAATATTACTAGCTTGGTACTTCTGTGTCCCTATTTTTTGATGAGAAGTTACCTATGTGCTCTACATGGGGCCAAACCATTTATGGATCAGAGAATTCTGGCTGATTCTAGCCAAAGTCTGCTAAGAACATGAATTAAAAAATTTAAACTATGGCTTTATAGATAGCTCCCTTCCTCCCCTCATAATTGTTACTTTTCTAACTATTGACATATACTTTGCCTATTAACACATCCTATAACGTGGATTCCTCATCCGAAATCACAAGCACTCTCTTGTCTGCTCCAAAAAATCATGAGACATCAAGTCATATAAAAAGGCAAATGCCTTGTAGCAAAATTACCATTTTAAGACGTCAATTCCATTAACTGCTAATGGGGGAAGGCAAATCAATTTACAGTTTTATTTATATTGAAGCCAAGTTGTGCGCTGAAAAAAAAAACACCAGTTACTTTTCATTCTGTGAAAATGTCAAGAGTTACCAAAGAAATTATGATCAGTCTGCTGTTTAGGGACAAAATGCTATGTAATAAATATAAGGAGAATGGAAATAAGATCAGTATAGATATACCAAAGAAGGTGGGGGTTTTTTTGCAAAGTATAGTTTGATGTGTAATTAAGTAACCAAGATAAAGAATTCCTGAATAAAACACATGTACAATATAAAAATATGCTCTCCAAGTGGCCTTAAATTTGTTTAAATTATTGTGTGCTTCTTAGTATAGACACTGAGCACATGAAATCTTTCAAAATTTCAGAATACAGGAATTTAACACCACTTATGCCATGAGATTAATGTAATGCTGATAAGCTACCACATTAAAATAAACAGTATGCCAACGTGTAAGGAACACATCCCTTAGCTTTATAGTATACTACTTCCTTCACATGCATCCTGGAAAGCAGTGATACTTGAAGCAGTTTGCAGCTAACTTGTCATCTTGGGATTCCCATAGGATGGACTACGAAACTAAACTTAATGAGGACACTTGATAAACAGCCTAATGTTTCACACATGAACTTATCCTATATGACAGGTACTTAAGTTAGAGATCTCTACTTTATTTCTTAGATTGTGCTGAGCTGATCTACCTGTCAAATTCACAATGCCTGAATTAATTAATCAGACTATAGCATGCACCTTAGAACACCTCAAGAAGTGGGGTTTAAGTGGGTGGCTGGGAAGTTCCAGAGAACTGGCAAAGCCACAGCTATTATCATTGTCTGACACAGAGTATGTTCTGTTTTGCTTTGTTTTGGTTTGTTTTGCTTTGTTTTGGTTTGGTTTGGTTTGGGTTTTTTCTGCTTGCTATTTGTAGGAAAACATGAATAAATTGCTGTCATATGCATACAGAAGAATTGTACGGTAATGAGTATGTCTGGAGGAGTTACTTGGTTCCATTTGGTTCTTTTAATTCAAGCTATTAAATAACCAATAAAGCATGAGACCATCAAATAAAAGGAATTGTCTAGAATAATACTTTTTTCTTATTATATTTTGGCACCCTTCAACCCTTCACTTTCAATGTCTGCAAAGGCTCCTTGATAGCATTTATTCTTTTTGAACTATTATTTCTTCATGTTTAAATTGAAATGATGAGTTTTATCATACGTTGTTCCATGCTAGAGATTTTTAAGAGATTTTTATTTTCCTTCACAGACTTGAGGCTAATTGGCATATTTAGTAAATCAGACTCAATAAAATATGAGTGGACATAAGTTTCTTATGGATAATCTGTTATTTTTGCGCTAAATCAGTAGATGTATGCTATTTTGAACTACATGTGTGATATCAGAAAGGTGTGTGTTTTAGCACACACCATGTTTACACATACCAGAAATGCATGTTTTCAGCATACACCTTTTATATAAAGGAAAAAAACCTCTTTTATGAAGTGAATAGGTTTAACCTTAAGAAAAGTGACAGTCTATCTTAAAGTAGACACGTTTTGTATAAGATACACGATACAAAATTCTTTCCAAGACTCCACTCAATACGTCAATCTTTTGTCAGCTCTGATATGATGAAGATATTAAGAAAAATATTATTTCCATTGCCATGACCAAGCAGGTCTGAGTGGTGAGACATATTTCAAGGGTTCACAAACAACTTTTATTTTAAATGAATAGAAATGTTCACAATTTTTGCTCTTTTTTTTTTTTCCTGACCTTTCTCCTCCCTCCCCCAGCCACACTGCCTATTTTTCACCTTCTTGCTTCTTAAGGAGAAATCATTTAATGTCAGTTATTTAAGAGCTACAGAGATATTTTGAACATCTTCAGAATCAAAAACCTAATTATTTACTAAACTCTATTTCAATTCACATTCAGCTTGCATTCTCTCCTCCTATTCCATTAAGTAGCATGTCAGCTATGGCAGTGACACTGATGAAATGCTTTTGATTATCTTTATGCTCTAGAACACCAACCAACTATCACTGAAAATGCAGAAACAAAAAAAAAAAAGGAGAAAAAAAAATCAAACCATATGTATTTGACAGATAAAGGCTTGGAAGCTGCTTCATTTCCTCTGGATAGAATCATTACTATTGTTATAAATACTGCTCCATCTTTCTGTATGAAAATATAAGCATTGTAACTCAGTTCCTCCACAGGACAGGGCCCTGAAATAACAGAATCAAATATATTTCAGACCCACAGACAGATATTCAGCTAGTAAAGATGGTATAGCTCCACTCATTTCTTACAGTAAGTAGTCTTTCAAAATAATAGGGAAAAGCACAAGGGCTGAAACCTTGCTAAACTAAAATCTTTGAAATCTAGAGACAGTTAAATGCCAGCTTCAACAACCAGCTCTTTGAAGCAGCAGTGCTACTTCTCTCTCATCTTATGAAGGAGGCTATGTGAATGTCTACCTTTCTGAAATGTTCAGTGACACTATCTATTGCAGAAAAAATTGAAAACGTAAAGCCTTCATCAACATATTTAGAAAAGAGAGGCGGCTTGTGCTTTTGTACTGATTAACGAAAACCACTAACCACCAATTTCATGGGTTCTCAGATCCCAGGGAATGTGTTTGCCTCCTAGTAAATACTCTCTCTAATAGAGTGCACTCAAACTGATGGCCACTGTAGTTCAGCTGAAAATGTCATTCTACATAAATCTGAAGGCACTTCACCTTGCAACTACAGACTATAGGGAATATTTTCTGTCCTTGATATTCACTCTGTTTATGTGTATCATTGCCACTAAAACGTTTGTGTTAATGTTCTGTATGTTTTGGTTGGTTTTGGTTTGGTTTTTTTTGTTTGTTTGTTTGTTTTGGTTTAGTTTTTTTCCCCAAGAAAGATATTCCATTTTTTTGAGAAGGAAATGAAACGATAGTTTGTATCTGGGGAAAAAAAACTATGAAATACAAACCTAGTTCTACTGTGAACACCATACAGCTGGTCATCACTTGTGTGCCTTGATGCTATATAGTTCCCTTCACATAGCAGTTCAGAGAGCATTTATTTAAAGCCTGATAGATAACTGTGGCTTTTTTACTCTCTGCTCTTCATTACAGTAATATATCATGCTTTTCTTGATGGTCAGGCAGGTTTCAGGACTCCAGACATTTTTGTTTTCTTTCTGAAAGCCTGAATGTCATTTGTAGGATAAGGTAGATAAAGCTGATCTGCCATCTCAGGAGTGTTGTATATGGCTGTCTATGCAGACATGTCACATAGCCCCATTAAACTGACATCATACTGAGAAAGGAGTCATCTTAAGTCTAATTATGTTTTCCCTACGGACAGATCTAAACTTCAGTAGAACTATTGGGAGAACTATTCCTAGCAAAAAATTATTCCTGCATGGTTCTTGGCATGGGTTAAGGTATGCTATTAATTAAGATGATAAAGCTTGTATTGTCTATGCCCCTGTCTGTTCCAAACCACCTTGGCCCAAAACACTTTGAAAGAGGTTATAAAAAATATACATATACATATACATATACATATGCATATATTGAGGCATTTTTAACTCCAGTGGATCCTGTGGATCTCTGTGGGTGAACTCTCCACATCTGTGTATTTAATTCCCAAATATTAATTTTAGGCACTATAAAATGTATGAAGATTATATTGCAAAATCTATGTTCAATGACTCTGCCAGGTGAATATATATCATATAAAAATGTAAACAGGAATTTAACAGTAAGGGAGCTCAAGCCATTTCCACTTTCCTTGTTAGCAATTTCTCCTCCATCACATTTGGCAGCTGGCAGTAGGCAGCCATATGCATTAGCTGGGATTTCATCTGTTCTTGGAATGTATTCACAAAATCAAGCTTAGCTGACTCACATTCAATAGCTCTGTGTTTGGTTGAAAAAAATGATTCTGCTCCATTCCAGGGGAGGAATTTCCCTCACACAGGGAATTTTGAAGGAAAAAACTTGTATAATGTGATAATATCTAAGACTGATTACAGTTCACTCTCAGAGATATAGTAAATAGGGTTCCATGGGAATCTGCCCTGAACTGAAAACAGACATATAAATATATGCTTCAATAAAATATATACCTTAATGTAAGCATAAACCATGTCTTTACTTTCCTTAGAGGTGGTGAGTGGAAAATATAGCCAATTTACTGTATTTGCAGGTTGCATCAAAATGTTGAGGTGTCAAAGACTAGGAGCATAGAAAAGGATTAGAATGCAAAATAATTTGACAAACAATTACAGTTATATATAGAAACAATCTAAAATATGTCAAAGAGTAATAAGAATAGAAGAAAAGTTCTAAAGTTAACCCAGATAACCAGCAACACAAATGGAAATGCAGTGTAGGAAATTTGCAGTTTACGGTGAATTACAAGCAGAATATGAGTCGGAACTTTCATGCTCCTGCAAAACCTGTGACAGCTAAAGATTTCTGCCTTTCTCGTATTCCACCTTTTCCTGAAAACTGCAGTTCAAGGAAGATGTGGGCCAACTGGGTCCAGAGAACTACCATAGAACAAAAGAATATTTGAGGAAAAATTGAAGAGGTTTGGATTGTCTCCAAATATAAAATAGCAGCTTCAAAGATGAAGAGTATATAATGTTCTTTATGAGGACAGGACAAGAAAAAACGAACTAAAATTACAGCAAGAAAAATTTATATATGGTAGTCGTTATTTATGTCACAAAGACTTTAAACACTGAAATATTTGGTTAAAGCAGGTAATGGAATATTGTTCACAAGAGATTTTTGGAAATTACTTAACCAAAAATATCACGGGTATTATTAATCCTTCCTTGGACTTCCTGAGGTTCTCTTCTGTGTTATTTTCCTAGATTTTGTTGCATAATGTCTTTTATTCTCCAGGACATGTAAGAAAGATTTGGTTCAGAAAAAAAAAAAAAAAAAAAAAAGGATCCAGAAGGATCTTTTTAGTGCATTATAAGGTGCACAAAAAGCTCTAGAGGTGTCTGTCAAAGAATGTTGATGTTTTTGTTAACCTGTTCCTAGGGTGTATCAATAATGATATAATCTTAATTGCCTTTTGAGCTAATGCAACCATATCTGGCAGAGTCACACAGACTGTCTTTGGAATCATCATTACTTTTTCCTTTCAGACTTTGATACAAATAATTTACACTGCAGAAGGTCTTCTACAGAGAAGATCATAACAATGTTCTTTTCATTGATTACTTAAATTAAAATTTACTGCTTGTATGTACCCAGCATAGCACCTAGCTTTTTGTTGCATATGAGAAAGAAATATACTTGAAAATTAATAACGTCTCTTTTGTGGGATGAATCACAATGCAGTTAATAGCAAGAACAAGAAAGCAAAACCCTGTTTATCGAGACAGGTTTTTCTGAGGAAGAAGAGACCCAAAACCCTGACAAAAACATGACTGTTCTGACTTGCTTATTCTGTGTTTCCATGCGTATTTTAAGGAAATTTTTGCATGCAGAGGAAAAATGCTTAAGTCTATATTTTCAGTTTTTTTAGAGTGACAGGGTAGTAGTAGTTTATCAGTGCCTGAAGTACATCAAATACATGACTAAGAGTTCCATCTAATGGACTGGAGATGCCGTTCGTTCAAAAACCAAGTGTGTAATTTTCTGAGCATATCCAGCATCTATTATATCATTCACAGATGCAGATTCTGCCAAAATAGTCTAAATGTGCTTCCTGCCTGTGAAGTCAAAAAGGATCTTCATCTAGCTTTCTGCTCCACTTGTTTAATTTTTACTCTCATTACAAATTGGTGTGATAAGGTACCACTACTTCATTCATCTAAACTCGATAATACACTAATCTTGCACCCAGTGAAATTAATGGGAATTTCCACACTGGCTTCGCTGGTTCAGGAACTGGTATTAGGTACTACAGAAACTGTGTTTCCTCAGATAAGCAGATGACCCATATTTATCCCTTTACTACAAAATTAACTTAAGCCAACAATTTTTTTGGAGAAGATTGCAGAACAGAATTCAGTGCTGTTCCCCCCTAGGTTCAGAGAGCATAGCAGCTCAAAATAGTAACGTGTTACACAACAAAGACAGGCCTTAAACATGTGCACTTTTTGAACAGTCATTTTATCTTAGTGAAATGGAATAATACTGACCTACACCGTAAAGTTACGCTGAGTACAAAAAAAATGAAGGGCATTAAACGTGAGATTTCTAAAGTACGATAGCAGGAAAAAAATGTACAAGTGAGAGCTCACACAGTAGTTCATCTTGGTGGTTGTTGCCAGATGCTTGACCTGGCTTGAGTAAACAGCAGAGTGTGAACTTACGCAGCAGTTGCATCACATTTACATGAAGGCTTTTATTTCCTAAAAGTTGGCTTGGGAGCTGCAATTTTAAATTCTTCCTGCTTTTGGCTGCATGCTCTTCACTGCATATTGGAAGCTGTTGCCTGGTTCCTCTCCTGACTTGCACATAGACTTTTCTTTTTAACTGTTTAAATGTGTCTGTTCTTAGAGGAGTTTTTGTCCTGGTAAAACTTATCAGGATCAAAAGAAAAGATATGTGGACTTTCTGAGAGCTGGAAGAAGGAATTTTATGAGGTGAAACACTTAGATTTATGGATTAGGATGAAATGCCACCTGACTTTTTGGGAAAGACAATTTACAAAATACAGACTGACATCCTTCTGATGTATGTTAGCTTGTTTAACTTTTTATTATGAATTAAGCATAATTTAATATGAATATTAGTATTTTCCACACTAAAGGAAAAATTAGGAACATTTTCATCTCACTTTCACTTGCCACAACACACAGATTAAAGAGAGAATTTTGCCTGGTACTAAATTTCAGCTATGAACTGAGATTTGATGGCCAAGTTGTAGGTCTCTGAAAACAGGATTGCTGTTAGAAGTCTCAATAGTCTTAAAAATACATATTTAATGGAAAATCTGTTTTCCAAAAAGATGAAAACATTTCCTATAGACTAACCATATTTGTGCACTAAAGCATGATTTAGGCATGGAAAGCATTAATGAAGTTTGTTTCTCCCCGGGCCAGTCCCACCCCCAACCCAACACAGCTGCTGGAGTCCAGTTCATCTCTTGGCTGGGCAGTTGCAGCCGTTCTCTTCCTCTTCCTTTTTTTTTTTTTCAGATCTGGTCTGTATTTCACACTTTTATTTTAGTAAGCATCATGTTATAAAAAGAGAACCAAAACATAGCATTTTTAAGAGAGACAGTTACAAATTCTCTCTGCTAAAGATGTTACATAATTCATTGGATGTTAATACATTGATGTATTTAATTCCTTTTCTTCAGTTGAAACATGTAGGAGAACAAGACAGTCTTGACTCAGTCAAGATTTTTTTCCTAAGAGTCCAGTATTCCCTTCAATAGTGTGGAGATGGTACCAACAAAGCATTAAAAAAAAAAATAATAAAACAAAACCCTAGTTTTGCTGCTATTAGTATTTCAGAACCTTTCCTAGACGACCTATTTTGGACGTTTACTAGTGAATTGACATGGATTTTAAATACTAAGAGAACAACAGGGTTTTTTTTTAAAGATATCTCACTGTATAGTAAGATGAAGTTTCCATGATTTAAAATATTATAAAGGCAGAAGTTGACTCTTTGAACCTGTAATTAACACTAGTTGAAATTAAAGAGCTGTAGATGCCTGTAGATATCATTTGGCATAAGAACAAGACAAACTTAAAGGTAGCCACAAACAACAGTCAGATCCTCAGCTCCTCTGACAGCTATTGGCTCTACAACAGAGGATGAACCTGACAAACATTACAGTATTTTATATCATGGAGCTGTACATATATGATATATGTGCAACCTAGAGCCACTAAATAGCCTCAAGGATGAAGGATTTTGAACAGAGCTAAAGAAAAGATGAACCATCCACAAGAAATGGAATAATAGAGGCATGTTAAAGGTGTAATAAGTGTAAATAACAACCAGGATTCACAGACCGATTTGATATTGAGTTATATTTTATTGTCTATACGCCAACATACAAGCAAGATGTAATCAGCTCAGAAGGGTCATGTTTTAAACTTTTTATACTGACTGGAGTATCAGGCTGCCAAATCTTCATCCGCAGACCAGCAATATAATGGAGGAGCTCATCCTCCAGCATGGGAACGTTTGTTTGGTGAAACTCAACATTAACTTGTACAAACAAAGAGGCTGAAGAAACTGCGATATATACTCAGGCTTTCCCTGTCTGGTTATGTGGAGCTACACTTCAACTTTGTGAGTATGCTGTAGGTTTCCATTCAGGAAGCAAAGCACTATTTGGCCCTTGCTTAAGGTAGGTGGCTTTATGAATGGATTATACTTGCTTTTTCTACAGAAAGCCATTTATTTCCAATTTCATTAACATCATTCAGATCATGACATATTTAATTACTTTATAGAATTCAACATCTACAGCCCTTTGGGAAATAACAGCTTCAAAGGTATTTAAATTTGAGGGTAAGAAGTTTTTCTTTGTAGACAAGGAAAAAACCAACAAAAAATGATATTGTTTTATTTCCTCCTGCTGTGTAAGATTCAATGCAGTTTTATATATTCTTATTTATACACTATCTCTATATATTAGATGCATTATTTATATGTTATGTATTATTCATATACTATGTTATATTCCACCTTTCAGTATGAAAAAAATCAGAGCTGGATGATCATTTCATTTGCAATAGTATGAAAAGAAGCAATTCCATTGATTCCAGTGACTCTGTTAACAATATAATTAAACATAGAATTATATTCAAGATTTCTTCTATAGAAAGATTTACATACAGTGCAAAACATCTTGGTAATATGTAATTTGTTTGCTGTTAAATACATCTGAATGATATAACCACTGTTAGGCTATGATGAAGTGCTATTGTAAATGATACAACTTCATTCCAAGTTCTAGTCTAAAGAGATGTGCCCTGAGAAATGACATTTGTGAAAATAAAGAGTAAGAGGATGGCTAGGAGTTTGGCACTGATATATGGTGTTCTTTGTCCACAGAGGAGCTTTAGAGTCAGATTTATGTTCACAGCGACCTCAAATCAATAGAAGTGATGGCTGATGGCTGTGAAACCTCTTAGGCCATTCTCTAGTGCCACATTGGCAATTTGCTCGTCAAAATTGCAGCCAGTGCAAATCCTGGTATTAAACTGTACCAGAACCAGCTGTCTCAGGTGAGAAGCAAAAATACAAATTGATTTTGCCTGCAATTGTACTCACAGACTTAAGGGAAAAATCCAGACACAATGATATGATGAAAGGTTTGATATAATTTTAAATAAAAGTCTTGGAAGTTGAAAAACTATGAACTATAAACTATTCAAATTGAACTTGTAGAAGGGATTAATAATTGATTTTAACATAATCTTCAGTGAAGCATAGGCATATTTTTGCTTTGTATGTTTGCATGCGTGTATAGAAAATTGTCTTGACAGTGTTCTGGCTGAGATGCAAAATCTACCCATAATCCTTTTACACACTGTGACTACTAATGAAAAAGCAGATCATTACCATGTGCCCATTCCAAAGATCTGCTTACCCTGTGTGCATATGCAAATAGCATAAAAAAGATTGAGAGGGAAAACTGTTAGTCCTGGTTTGATCTCATACCTCTTTTGAGAAATATATCCGTGTGGATTTTAAGGTAGTTATTTCTGACAAAGTGCTCACATAAAAGAGAAATCAAGGCTTCTTGAGAAAAAGGAGCTGCAGAATATAATGAAGTTACATTTCTTTACTAGTAAGGAAACAAGAATATAACTAAAATAAATTTTATATCTCACCATAATTTAATGCTACATGTACATAATTATTGACAATAAATGAAGATAAATATAAGTCTATATATTAATCCATTACAGGCTGTGAGTTTCACCATGGGATGTTTTTATTACCATTTTTTTACCTAAATTGTGGAGCTTGAGGTAAGATATTATTTTTATTTTATTTAGTCTTAAATGTGTTACTATACTTAGTTATTTTTGCATTTCATGAACATGTATAGCAGGCTTTCTTGAAAAGGCAAAACATTCAGTTTTACTCTTTAATTTACCAAATTTCAATAAATTAGCAATACTGAACTTATTTTATATCATCTATTCTGAGAAGAGATCAGGGAAACACTCTAACAGATTAGAAATGCGTTGGCTCATCCAACCCCACATGAGATCAAATAGATTCTTTGTGGTCTGCACTGTAAAAGTAACATGAGTAGACAATTAATACTTTATTATCTAAATTGTACTTGAAAACAGGGCCGTCATTTGTGCAGTTATAAAGAACTTAGTAGAAGTAACCTGTCGCTCAAAACAATTTCAAAGAATGACAGTGCTAAAGTTAGTGGTCTTTAGTTTATGAATCTCAAGATAGTTTGAGTTGTTGAAGTTTGGATGACTCTTTTGAAGATGAGGCTGCCTATAGTTGGTTCATGGTTAATGTTAAACATGGCCTTATACATTTGCATAATCGTCATGCAGTTAGGGTTTCAAAAAGACTAAAATAATTTTTAAAAATTAAAAGCTAATCCCCCCTCCCCTCTCTTTGCAATAATACACCCCAAATATCTGCTTAAGATGATGGTAATGAAGGACAGGGACTTTGTGGTTTGATGCAGACTCCCCATGGTATTCCTTTGAACTGCCGAGACGCAGCAACTTACTCTTTCTTGTTTATTCCAGTTTAGCACAACCCTTGACACTCAGCACAACCGCATGTTCAAAGCAAAACATAAAATGGTGTAGTTTTAAAGGACTCATTAATTTTCTTTGTACACAAAAGCAACAACATTAAAAAATGTAATATGCAAATTCTGAACCCAAACACGTTCCAATTTTATCGCTGTTTACTTCAAAGTGTCCTGAAAATAGTATGCTGGAGAATTGCATTCTTGTGTTGAAAAATTAATACATCACTGACACTGACCTATTTTCTAATTCCCTCTGCTTTATGAATTTTTAAAGTTTTTATATTTGTAACACAGGTCCACTGTTAAAAGGCTTTTAGGATCCTGCCCCTTGAAAGATTAAAAAGCAAACTAAGTTATGCTTTGGTTTGTTTGTTTTTAAAAACCAGGATGATAGTCTAGAAACTGCAATTGACTTGACTGCTTCTGTTGGGGCCAAAATAATTGAACAGATTATGTGATATATTCAAAACTGCTTATATTTTTTAACTGATCCTGAGAATCCTTACTTATGTGGTTGACATCAACTGAGATATTAAGGCAGATATTCTTGTCTTTATAAGTAGTTTTAAAAAAGCGATAAAAGTTATTTCAATCTTTTGTAGCTAGTATTTTGAAAGGTAATAACTTTCCCTGTGTTCCATAAGGTTACAAACCTGTGTACGCTACAGCCAACACTACAAGTGTTAATGCTTCTCCACAATACTCTGTTCGTCTGACTGAACTAAAATGGATTCATCCTTCTCTGAAGGTAAGACAGAAGCAGCTACAAGATTAGTAGACAGGTTGCAGCATAGTTAATTCTACACCTATATGGTCTGTGTCCTGGTAAATCTCCAATAACTGTGTTCAACTAGACAGTAATTTCTAAGGAAGTGAATAATATAAAAAAACTGTTATGGTGTGGTTGATGCCATTGGGTAAAGCAGGTATTATTAGAAATTTAGCCTTGTGTCAAATTTCCCATGGAGCACACTGAACCCCACAAATCACAATCTTCTCTTCCCCAGACCTGACACTTTCTGAATTTTTACAGCCATCCACACCAGAAATTTTTGAGAGTCAGTGTTAGTACCCATCTCTTTCTGTTTATTCCAAAGAACGTTTAAATATTTAAACACTTGAGGCACCATGTGATGTTATTTTCGAGTATTAGATTGCCCTATCACTATTATATAATTAGATTTAAATAGAGTGAGTGTGGTTTATAATTTCTGATTATAATAATATGCTATTATTTATTATGTATAATTTTCACCGTTCATGGCAAACCATCATTATTCTGTTTCTTGGAATAATTTCAAAGATGGAATTTTTAATGTCTGCCTGTAAAGATCCATCAAATTAATTTTTCAAAGTCATGGGTTTGATTTTTTTAAAGCTACACTGACAATTTTGACCGGTTTACATTATTTTGGAGATTTCTTATTTTTCCTTCTTGCATCAATCTCTAGTATAAGAAAACAGGAAAAACACAAGAGTCTGAACAATAATAAAAGATGGTGTGTTAGTCTGTTAGACTGCAACAGATGACATAATATGCAAGAAACAGTAGTAATAAGCATGAGATTTCTATGTGGTTCAGAAGGCTGAAGAAAACACAGACTGAACAGGACATGATCTAAAAGATGGCATAATATAGCTTTTATTTTCACTTCAAATATCTGAATTCACAAAGAAATTGTCTTTATTACCCTGAAAATTAACAACAGATGCAACGTCTTTTATCATGTATTTTACTAAATATATATGACAAAACAGATAGCTGTATGTTCAGCTCTGTGATGTCATGCAGTAAAATGTAGCATGGGATGCTTCTGTACAAACAGGTATATAGTATCCCGGTATTTTTTTTTTCCACAGACCTATTACAGTTTTGTATCTTCTTCTTATAACAATAAGTTAAACAAAGTTGTCTCATAAAAGCCATATTCCTAGTGAAGTCTTACAAAGAGAGAAAATGTGCGTCTTGTTTATCCATTAAGCTTTCAAATAACAAAGGTAGTTAACCAGAGCTCCAGATTGCTTAATATAATTAATTACACAATAAATGCAATGAAGTTGCATTTTAGCAGTTTCAATATAAAAAAATTCCATTGGAGATCAGCCAGTTGTCTGTCAGATAGGAAGCAGTTATTGAAAGATCTTAAGTCCTCTGGGCACTTAACCATGCGAAGAAAAGCTATGGGGTCCCAGGCTTCATTAGTCTATAGATCTCATTTTAAGGAAAGCAGCCGCCTCACACCTTCCAGTGAATGCAGCTTAGATTGTGGCATAGCATGGTATAAACTAAATTAAGTCACGAACCTGAGAAAAAAAAAAAAAAAAAAAAGCATAATAACGTACAGTAATGCAAATGAAGATGGTCCTGTGAGTTTTGCCCATTGTAGCATATTCTTGGCATCAACAGATAAATGTAGCATTTGATGAGTGACTTAATCGGTACAAAGAACAAAAAAAAAATGGGTATACTTAATACTGCTTCATTCATTTTTATGATTTCCAAAACATCAGCTTCTTCATCTACTCCTTCTGTATTTCGGTCTTGCTTTGGTGCTTTTGCACTTCAACATTTCTATTTTGTTCTGTTTTTTTGGTTTGGTGGGTTGAGATGCTTTCAGAAGTGCTTGCCTCTCTTCCCAGAATGTCATCTTACACTGGATATGTGTTTGAGAAGGACAGAGTTGGGGAAGCTGAGTCCCAGTTTACTGATTAATCATGTGACTGGTGAGGGCATGAAGTCTGTGCTTGTCTGTGAGTAGACATCCCAGTGGCTGCACTGCTGGCAGTGTATACCCTGGCTTTCAGCAGTCATTTATCAATATCTAATAGTCGGTCTCCTGTTCCCCAACCATTATTATTACAATGTTCCATACAAACATTTACAAGTGGCTGCCTCACAAATTTCCCATAAAATGAAGTTTCCTGCCCTGCTGTTTGAATGGAAGTCAGGATTTCTGGGACTATAAAGGCAAAAAGAAGTCTTGTTTGTGAGTTAAAATGTGCTATAAAAGGAGAGTCATAATAGTGCCCATTTATACCTCCATACCTCCTTTGGGCTGGGCATACTTTTTTTTTGTGTATCTGGAATTCAAACTTTAGTGTCTTGCTTTGTAAACAGAAGAAATAAAACCCTCCATTTTACAGAGAGCTTATACTTCTGGATGAAATCTCATTAGTCTTGCATATCTTTGTTTCCTCTTTTTTTCTCAGCAGACTTCTTACTCTCAGCCCTGCTTCATGTGCAAGAGGTTAGCTCTGCTGCTGGCAAGAAAAAAGTTCCACTTACCTGGATATTGTGGCACCTGCATTGCATTGTTAACATTGCTCTTGAACAGGATAGCATTTCTAAAGATTACAGATGTCACTAAACTCTGTAGAGTTTAGTGACATCTGTAACAGGCGGGCAAAAAGGATGATCTGAACTATAGGACAATTTCCATATGAGGAAAAATCTGGATAAGAATTTACTCTTCACGGCCTCTCTCAATACAGAAACTAGGGCCTTCAAATTAAAACAGTAGAATTAGTGAAACTCCTTGCCCAAGGAGGTAATGCGTGAAACAAATGTAGAGACATCCAAAAGGAGACTGAAAAAGCACTTACCATTAAGTTCTGGGTTACTGCAGAGACAACTTCTAACAAGATCAGGAGATGTCCTGAATCGAAGACCGTTGGAAGAGGCAAACAACTTATGTTTGTCTATTCGACCTTTTTCTACCTAAAGCCACTGTCAAAGACAAACACCTGGGCTGTAAATGCTTTAAATGTACCCTTAGCCTGAATTGTTAAAAAAACTATTTAGTAGTTTTGTGAGGGTGGCGGGAAAGTTAAAAAGATACTAATTTATTTGCACTGTTTACATTCTCAAGATATTTAGGGAAAAAAATATATATTCTAGTTCTAAAGCCTCTATCCTGCTCATAATTCAGTCCTTAAGTAATGTAGCTTGCTTTTGTTTTCTGCAGCCCTGAATATCCTGAAATCTGCAGATGGTTTTATCTTCAAGAGTCATACCCTTGCTTATGGGTGCCACCTCAGGTCTGAGAGTTGACTCAGCTTGCAATCATGACTGTGTATTACATTTTTTGTCTGTGTTTCTCGCTGTCAGGAAGTGTAACAAATTATTCCACTTTCTACACATCTACAGAGGCATGGCTTAGTTAAGCTTCTATGCTTAGTTTTAGCCATGGTTTTGAAAACGCAGTATGAGAGTTCAAATAGATATGCTGAGATAGTTATGATTGTAACACTGTGTCTGGAGGGCAATTCTTCAACAAAGTAAGTAAAACACTAAAAAAAAATTCTTATTTTCTAAAATATCTCACATACTGTCTAGTTTGTTATGAATTTCTCAGACTGACTGTAGTTTAAAATCATTTTTGTTTAGGAGGAGTGTAATATGTTAGGAAAAAATAGTGAACTATCTTTTTACCTGGAAGGTTCTGTGTAAGAAAAAATATTGAAGAATCATTTATTTTCTTTTGAAAACCACCTGTCACTCCCTTCAAAATCTGTGCAACATAATGATTCTATTACAATTTTTTGTGAGGAAAATATCACTGTTTTTTCCTCTTGTGGCAGAAATTAGTCTTCAACTAAAACTGAGCAACATGGATGCTATATAAATCATAAGTAGGAATAAGATGAGGTCCTTTCCAACCCAAAACATTCTATGATTTTATGATTCTATGATTATACCAATAATGAAACTGTTGAAATTACGTTTTGTAATGATACTCTGCCTGGCCTTTGTATACACAAGTGGAAGAGAAAACTCTGTCTCATCGAAGTCTTTGTGAGTCTGGTTTGTCTGATGTAAAAATTGATTTTTTCTTAGATTTACGTAGGAGTTGTTATGCTCTGAAAAATAAAAGATGATGTCAGATCAACACAAAGTCTCTGGACACCTGTGATGGGTTTACCCTTGGCTGGGAGCCAACCTCACACAGACCAAGTGGTACACGGTGATACTGCTCACCATCTGATGACCAAGGCTAACAATCCCAGAGCAGGGAGAGTCCCGAAACTGCAGTCCTAGAATGGAGATAACAGCCCAATTGTCCCAGACAGAGAGCTGACTGAGGGAGGGAGAAGACCTGGTGAGAGGGACTAGTCCAAGAAAGTCAACCTGGAAAGAGTTGACCCAGAGCAAGAACAGAGTCGGAACAAAAAGGGATGACCTTCTGGGGGGCCCTCACCTGTATCTTGCGCATGACGTGTGTGTTATGGAGTAGATTATTGGCCACTTTGGGTCTCAATCCCGAACCCAAGATCAAATCCCAGTCTAGGAACTGGGCTGTGCTCCCTCCCAGCTTCTCCTGCACCTGTGGACAGCAGAGAAGCTGAAAGACCTTGAGCTGTCCTGGCAACAACTATAAACATCACTGTTATCAGCTTTCTTCTTAGCACAAATCCAAAATATAGTCTCGTGCTAGCTACTGTGGAGAAAATTAACTCTGTTTCAACTCAACTCAGGACAACACCAAAGTACTTCAGTACTTAGGTAATCGTAGCTACACAAGAACCACAGCCACACTTGCGTTCAGAGTTTAGAGGTCTTATGCTCTCTATGTGGTGAAATATTTGGATAATTAGCCACAAATTAATTTTATCTATATGGGCTTTTTAAAATCTAAAAGGAAAAAAAAAATCCTTTTTTCAAATTGGTTAGTTTGGTAGCGAGGAGGGTGGTTTGGCTTCATATATTCTAATTTATTTAGAATGTGTAGTTGATGTGTTTGTTCTCTGGCAATATTTAGTATCTCTGGCAAGGAACCAGGAATGAAATAACACCAAGGAATAGTCAAGCTTACATGTGAGTAGTCCAAAGACGTTTTTGGCTTTGTTAGCTGCACTGGATAAATATTATACAATGTACAGTTATTTCCTTGTAGCCATGAGCACTATATATACCCCTGAAAACATAATTTGAACTTTTAAATCTAAAAACTAAATTCAAAGAACAGTATAAATTCCAAATTACTGTCTCTGTCTCTCTCTCTCCTTCCCTTTTTGGATTGGTTTTGCGTTTTTGAAAACCCACCAGAAGGCACTTTGTGTTTTCGTACAGATAATGGAGATCAAACCTCTTTTGCATTTTTTTGTTGTGTTTATGTTTATTTCTTAATATAACATATTTAAGCAAAAGCTTTTTTTTAATCCAATTTATTGGGATATTCTCCTGGGTAAATATAACTTTTTCAAAGGTGGTTTATGGGAAATGTGACTGCTTTAATTTACTGCATCAGCTCACTGTGGCCTATTAAAATTGTGCAAAGTAATTTTAGCTCTGCTATCAATTTGGGCATGTTGCAGTTCTATTCATCTTCTCTGTAGTGCTTGCACTGATGATCTTTCTCCTTTCCAGTTGTTTTGCACCTTGTGAGTGGGAGTTGTTGTCCTGGCTTCAGCTGAAACAGAGCAAGACCCATGTCTCTGCAGGCCTCTTGTAGCAAAGTTATAATATAATAAGAAAAACTCTAGGGTAAAGTAAAACACCATTGCCACTTTCTGGGACAAAGGCATGGCTGGCATGCAAAGAACTTGTTTCCCCAGCAGTGCACCTTGGTGCTGGTACAGAATGCATTGATGGGAGACTGAGTAAAACAGCCTCATTCCACAGCCCTGCCCTGCCCAAGACTATCCATACCTCTGCAAGGACAGGAACAATAAGCTGCGGGTGTAACTGCCATCCAACCAGAAAGATGGCAGACACTGTGCCAAGCACTGTGGCCAGATCTTCAGCCTAAGGTGAACTTTGCTCATTATAATGTCATTATCATACCAAAACATGCCTCCATCCCAAAGGCTACCCACCTCTGAGGGAGACCACTCCGAAGGCACTCCCCTCTAGGCATGTGCAATGGTGCCACCTAGCAGAGGTGGAGAAAGGAAAATGAGTTCTGGGAGAAGCTGGGGATTCCTGAAGTAGAGGAGGAGCAAGGTGTGTAACTTAGTATAAAAGGTCATCCCCTAGCAATTTAAAGTTGAAGCCTTCCCCATCAAGGATTGATGACGACCATTAGGACCAGTGGTACGCTGCTGGTTCTGGGCCCGGGGGACATGTTGGACCTGCTGTGGTAGCTATATTCCTCTTTTCCTCTGTTTACTTTACTTTTCACTCCCTTTATCTATCACACATCAGTTACAGACACAAAATAATAAATTTTTTTACTGTTTAATTGAAGCTAACCCCTTTGGTGTGTTTGCTTTAATTTTGCACTTAGAGATCTCAGCAAAAAAACACCATGAGTCCTTAGTGGACTGTGACATTTTAACTGGTGTAGTTGGCAGGATTCAAGAAAGACAGAGGGGTGCAGGTTGTGTGCGATATGTACTTGAGCTCAAGTTAGGGTTTGGATGCTGTCTGTTGGGATCAGGTAATGAGATCTTTTAGGGCAAAAGGGGTAGCTATCCTCATATGAATGAGGTTGACTACTTGGGGAAGAGAAGGGTGACGAGAAACTACGTGTGTGGAACCTAAGTTTAACCTCTCTGTAGTAGGTTTGGTCCCTTCATAATGGCAGAAAAAACAGATAATCAAAATCCTTTGTTAATGAAAGATCAAGACTCATTCTACAAGCACTTGACACTGAATGGTGCTTCACTGTCCCTGCCTGGGGAAGATTGGGCTTGAAATAATCGGACGAGCTTGCAGACTGTAGTAGATCAAGTGAATTACTTACAGAAGGAAGCCAAGGTAAAATCTGGTAAAGGTAAAGATAGTTTGTGCTGTTCTGGGTGCAAGCCTAGTGGCAGCAGTAGAGGATGGCCTTAAAAGGCATGATCAAGAACAGCAGATTATTGATTGCCTTCAAAATCTATTAGGGGTCCTCCAAGGGGTGCTGGAGGAAGAAAGAGGGCAAAACTTTTTCCTAAATACTTCTTTAGAGTCGGAAAAATCATCACTAGCCTTTGAGAGGGAAAACGGAGAAAAATTGGGAATTCAGATTGATAAACTTGTTATTGAAAATATTTGCCTTGAAACTGAGAATAAATGCCTTAAAACTGAGAATGACAGCCCTAAAACTGAAACAGACCATCTTAAAAGCCTGCTTGCTAAAGCAGAATGCAGAGAGAAGAAGTTTTTAGAAAAGCAACCCTCTGTTTTGGTACAGCAGATCTGTGAGGTGCATCATCCAGACCCTGGGACTTTGAACGGGGACATTTGGGGTGATAGTGATGATGAGATGGCAGAAACCCCTGATTCCAACTCTCAGCCGGTTACCTTAAGACCACTAGTTGAAAAACATATTATTGCAATTCCCATTGTACCCTGGAAAATATTAGGAGAATTACTTATGGGTACTAAAGCCCAAATGTCAACAATTACCGATGAAATGGCAAGAATTCTTGGCATCAGGCCCAGACAGCATAAATTGAAATTCAGAGGAATTGATGGTGTGGTAAGGGAGTGCCCTACTGCAAAAATTACACTCTGGTTACCAGGGGAATAAAATTGACTAAAGTTAAAGTATTGGTGGGCATGGCACAGGATAATATTTTAGGTTTTGTTCTACTGCATATATAAACCTGGAAAATCCCAGATGGAAGTGCATGGAGTTCTGGAGTGTTAACTGTTGATTCTGATATGGCACAGAGTGAAACAGACACAGTCCAGTTGTGCCTGTTAGAGACACCTATGCCTTTACCACCATCTAAAATTACCACTGATGTTCATCAGTACCTATTGTCAACAGCAGCATTTAAAGGGACTGAAAGTTGTAAAGAACTGTGCTAAGGCACCTATTTGCACTGTAAACCTGTCAGTTTCACTGAATCCACAAAACACACAAATATCTGCTTTTAGTTGTCTTTTGACAACATGTTTCCTAACTTTCCAATGACAGGTGTGTAGACATGGAGCCTTGTAGCTGCCCCTGGTTGCTCTACTGCCTCCCCTGCTCACTGCCTGACCTTCTGGGGAGCCCCCATAGCCCTTGCAGCACCCACATCTGCCTATAGTAATGCCTCCATAGCACTGGTGCACCAGTGATGGACTGCAGTGAGCCAAATTTCTCCCTATACCTTCGTTAATGAGGGAAGAAAAAGTCAATAATGTAAATGACTCAGCAAACACTAATAAACCCAATAGCAACAAATCATGAAAAAAAAAATGCCAAGGGAAACTAGTGTATAATGAATGCAACCAGGGCATAGCAAGTAAATAATTAATGAATTGCACTGGGTGGTTATTTCTGGTCTAACGAATTATCTTTATTCAACAAACAACAATATGTGAATACTTTATAATTCTAGAGCATGTTACTTTCTTCAGTGAAATAGTTGTATTAATATTGCATTATGTTATTCATGCTCTTACTCTGATAATATAATTTTTTCCTCTTGCTAGGGCACAGTGTCTCACAGGGGAGAGTTATTCTGGGTCTGTATGTTAAATATGCCATGCAACTAACCCAGATCTGAGGAGCTAATTATGTTATCTGTGATGTTATTAAATAATTATAGTTCTTGAAATGGGGTCAGAAGTAACAGGACATCCCTGTAGTGCAGCATTCACAGTTCATATAGGAAGCTAACTTTAAAAAAAAAAAAAAAAAAGAGAGAAAGAAATCAAATTCTTGTAGGCTTTAACCCATTTACTGCTGTTGTCCATGGGTATGTTCACAGTTAACTTGTCTTTGCAGTTTCCAGCTGCGTACTGAGTTTACAGCTGTTGGTCTCAACATGGATCTGGAAAACTGATAAGTGCTCACCTTTTTTTAATAATTCCAAAAGCTTTTTCTGGTTTCCTGGCTCCCAGTTTTCTTTTTTATTTTTCTGTTTCTGTCCCCCCACCTCTCCCCGCCCCAGTGAGTATGTTGGCACACAGAGACTATCTTCTGAGACAAATTCAGCGTGGAAAGTAGGACATGATATCAAGGCTGACTTAACTATCCACCTTGAATGCAGTCGATAAATGAGCTGCTGGACAGCTAGTAATTCTGGCTTTGTCAATTTTTGTAGCTTTGTAAAGGGTTCCAGTTACAATTTCTGTCATGATTGTCACTAAAATGCCTGTCTTCAGGATAGTTACATAAACAGAATGAAGTGTAGCAGATAAAGGGGTTATTTTGAAAATGTTTATATTACGACAACATTTGCTCTACACAACACCTTTTGATTGCGTGTAGTTTTCTGAATTGTACTGGGAACCTCCCTTCTGATGGAGTTACGCAGCTGTAACATTTTCATCATGATTATATATTATCAACATTGTCATATGACTAGTGTAATATATAGATCACATGTATAGCACACAGTACATGAAATAAATTCCCAGTTTCTGTCAAATATTTTAAAATAACATACAAGATAATTGCATGCACGGGTATTATTATGATGCTGTACCACACAACAGGACAGTTTAAAATAACATACAAGATAATTGCATGCACAGGTATTATTGTGATGGTATACCACACAACAGGACAGTCATACCACATGAATACACAAGAATAAGTCAGAAGAGCACCTACATTTGTCCCTGTTGCACAGTCCCAAACAGAAACATTTTACTGCGTTGTGGTCTAAACTTCATAATGCTTTGCACTGACTTTGGAGTTCACAACCTCTTGTCACCAGCAGAATATAGGAACTTCTGTACAAAGATTGGTAAACCTTTGTTTGAAAATGGTATTTGCCCTGTTTTTGGTTTTGTATTAACAAAATTATTTACTGTGCTGGGTCAGGCTGGGATGTAGTCAACTTTCTTCATAACAGCGCCTACAGTGCTGTGTTTTAGATTCATGACCAAAGCAGTGTTAACAACACCATCACTGGTTCTGGCTGTTGCTGAGCAGTGATTGCACAGCATCGAGATTGTCTCTGTCTCTCTCTCTCTGCCATTCTGTGAGTGGGCTGGGGGTGGGCAAGAGGTTGAGAGGTGACACAGCTGGGACAGCTGACCACAGCTGACCAAGGAGACATTCCATGCCATGTAATGCCATGCTCAGTGGAGAGGATGGGCATTAAAGTAGGTTATCTATCTTTTGCTTGGGAACTGGATAATCATCATTCTACCCTTGGGAGGTGTTGAGTGATAGCCTTTGAATCACTTGTTTTGTTTTCTTTCTTTCTTCTTCCATTTCTCCTTCATTTATTAAACTATTTCTATGTTATGTTTTCTTATTTTTACTCTTTGTTTCCCCTGTCCCACTGGGGATGGTGGCGGGGAAGTGAGCAAGCGGCTGTGTTGTGCTTAGCTGTCTACCGGAGCTAACCCACAGTGATTCCTGAAAACCAAAAGTCCAAACGGACACAGACTCTATCAGTGGACTCTACCAAGAGCATGTTGTGATAAAAAATAAAAATTCAGAAAGAATTGTAACTTCCAAAAGAACCCACCTTCTATAAGAAAGCAGTATACATGTCAAAGGTATGTTTAATGAACCTGCCTGACTTTTCACTGACTGTGCTGGCTCGTGAGATTCAGCCATATTTTTTCACAAGGCTTCTGTTTGCCTGACAATTCTGGTTTTAGATATGTGAAAATTTACTAGTGTTTTGTTGAAGTCAAATTGAATGGTTGTCATCAAACTGGTTATTATAGAGACTGAGTTTAAAAACCCGTGTATTCAGGGAGTAGCATGGAAAGCCATATATCCAGATTAAGAAGTGAGGGTTCTGTTCACAGGGAAATGGATTATGGAGGCATGCGTCTTCAAAATGTATGTTTCATTTTGCACATGAGACAGCATGTCATTATTCCCTCACTGAAATATTTCGGCCAATATAATACTTCTCATAGCCACCATGTTATGCCTAAGCCAGTTCCAAGATCAATGCCAAAAATCATGGGGATTCTGCTCAGGGGAGACCTTCTTTGTCTCATTAGTATTTTGTTTCGCAACCACAAAAACCTGTATCACTGAACTATCCACAGAAACAAAATATTAAATTTGATTAATGTAATATTTAGAGACCTTTGGCAGCAGGTTGATCCTCTTGCAGGTAAAGCAGCTATTAGGGTGCTTTGGTGCTCAGCAATACACAAGATGGGTTCAAATTCTGATCCTACATACTTACGACACTGTGTAACATCATTTTCGTGTGAGGAAGCAGGCAACAGTCCATATACAGGGATATGAACACTTTTGAGAGGTTTATGATTAGTAAATATCTGACTACTATGTGAAACTGAGAATACACTCTGTTTAGAGGAGTTCTCTCTATGGGAGAAAACATATGTTTTTCACCCTTATTCATAGTCAGTTATTTTGATTCTTTTACTATTTCACAGCTTGCAACTTGTGTGTGATTAAATTATTACAGTAGACTCTGTGATACACTGCTCTAAAATAAGCTTTAAAAGCACCATTCTAGGATGCTTGAACCTGTGTGTTCTTTTATATTAAAAAGACATAACTTTTAGTTAGAACAGAAAAATAACAGGGGTTTATAATTTTAGCCATTTTGCACGGGGTAATAATTTAGTTAAATTAAAAGTAATGAACTGAAAGGACTAAATTAATGGGATATTTCAGAAAAAAAACCTTCATTGTTAATTCTAGAACACCCAAGTGTCAAATTAAAAGCCTGCATATTTCCTGAGAAATGTGAAGTTATACACAATATACAACTGCGTCCTCCTTGAGGACGATGTATACAGTACAATTTATTCTGAGAGGAACAAATCATCCCTTAGAGATATGGATCACAAGCTATTTTATCTCCTCACACTTTCCCTCTTTGTGCCTATCTTGAACAGAAACACAACGCATGGGTGAAGTTTTCTCAACCAGCTGTCATGAAGATTTTTATGATGTCACAAAAATAGTTAAATCAGACAGTTAGATTTATGTGTGTAATTGATCCTTTAGTTTTCTAAGTTTTAAATTTAACCTCTTCTAGCTTACTCAAAACTTACTGCTCAGTTCTCCTCTGTTTGTTTGACTAAGACTTGTCTACAACTTGTAGTGGAATGGGAGGAAGAGGGATGACCAAATTACCAAACACCCACGCTAACACATTTATGCAAGGTATGACTGAAAAGATCACAAGTTAATGGAAAATAGCTTGCATCTGAAACAGCACAAACACCCAGTGCAGTAGTATATCATCGTAGCTACTGTACCTTGCATTATGGCTGCCATTTTCTCATAGCATCTTTCAATGTCATTGCACCTAAGTTAAAGAGATTTCTGTGCTTGGGAACAAGAAGGAGCCTCTCCTAACGTGTAATACTCTTGGGATGTTCAGAAGCAGGGCTGGAACCATACATCCACCTGCATCTTCTGTCAACAATGCCCAATCTGATAATTGCATAGAAGATTTTTTTGCAAGCCAGTCATGGTGGGTATACTGGTGTTATTTCTCTCTCACTTGGATATGAAATCCACTATGCCCTGCTAAGACTCTTTTTTTTACCTTTTTGAAAAAAAAATTAAAAAAAATGAATAGAAGTGTAGAAGGGGACGGGAGGAGTGAGAGAGAGAAAAGAGTCTGCAGTATGACTCTGTGAGTTGAGAGGTCAGTAGAAGCTACATGTACTCAATCAAATGAAATGTAATTAATAATATAAATAAAACAGCACCAACAGACTAGGAGTGTCTCTCCTCAGGAACACAAAGTCTACATTCCTGGAATCCTCTTCTGTTGTTTATGGGACTTTAATTTCTATTCCTGCTCAAAGTCAACATGATTATCTGAAAATTGATTTCCTCAATTTCAAATCAAAGTTCTACCTACTGTGTTGTCATAATATATTGCTTTCTATAACTTTTTTTGGAAATATCTGTTCTACATGTCTAATTCTGGGATAAAATTCATGATTGGTAGCTTGAATGAACTGAAACTTTTCCCCTGGCCTTCATTAAGCATTTAATGACATTTGGGGCTGTGAGTAAAGTCCTAGAGAATTCTCTGTTGGTCGCTTAGGTAGATCTCCATCCCCTAGCAATGAGGAAACCCCATTTTAGCACCTAGCACCTTACTGTCTTGCATGGTCTACTGCCTCTGAGGGGTCCATGAGCTGCTCTTGAATTTGGCACAGAAGTGAATCAGGGCTAGCTACAAGAAACCTTTTCATCTCCTGGGAGTTACACGGTACAGTGTTTCATTTCAGGCATTCACCCAGCAAAGCTGAGATTTGGATCAGAGATTTAGGCTCTGGAAAAGATGGTTTTACTTTTTTTTTTTTTTTT
>NW_010112720.1:0-13685 GCF_000699245.1 Pterocles gutturalis | reverse complement strand
AGGTTTGCATTGGCCCACCTCTCAAGCCATATGACTACTGAATCTCATACTTACTCTGTTATAAAATGGATGTTAATACAAAATAGAACCAAAATGTCTCATTACCTAAGTATTAAAATCATACTCAAGAGGTGAATACCTCATTCTGGAAGAGACTAATGCATATTGGTTCAAAGTATATAACTGAATTTCCATATCTAAGAACAGTTCCGATTTTTCAGACCTGGCCCACTGTCACCATTGTCTCTATATTCTGTTTTTTAAAAAATTGCTAAGTAATTGCAGCACCAGCAACTGGCCTTGCAAATACATTTGCTCCTTTGTATGGCATCAGCATGCCAGCAGCCAGCAGGAAGCCTTCAGCATACCTTTTGCACATTTCAACAGTAAGGAAACTTTAAAACTGTGCATTTAACTGAGCCATTGACCGGTGCATCTACAAAGATTAGCATATATTTTTCAAGTCTGAGTTATAAATTGTAATACTTTATTTTGAGAGTGAGACACCTAAACTAAGTTGGATGTTCAGGAAATGCTGAGCACACAATAATCAGGCCCTTCTGACATTCTTGCTTTGGGCATTTGAGTCATATAATAAAGCCCTGAAATTTCTTAGCACTTTTAATATTGTGATAATGATGCTAATTATCAGATTGTGGTGGTACAGAGCATGATTTATGCTGCAAAAATATTGATTCTTTTACTTGTTTCAGGTTAATTCGTGTGATTCATTAGACAGCATTTGTAGAGTGTCACTGATTTTAGAATGTACCTCTAAAACTGGCGAGTTTTCTGTAGATTAATTTATAGTATGGGCTTCATAACAGAAGAAGCTTCCTTTTGCACAACGAGATAAAAATGTAGACTTTTAGGGGCACACAAATTATCTTCTTGCTAAAAGGCAGTATTATACAGGTCTCTTGCTGGTATTTTCTTGCATAAGTAACTTCAGTGAAGCTACACTTGCTAGTGCTGATCAGTGTGAAAGGGGGGTATGCATATTTCTGAAAAACAAGCAATAATAGAAGAAATAACAGAAATAAATGACATTTGGTTTGCAGTAAGGATTCCTTAAAAGGTAGTTCAACATATTTTTGTTTAGGTCTACCACTCCTCCTCACTGTCACTTGTGGGAAGCCACTCTTTTGCAATTAATTTTCACACCTGCCCACAGAGAAAGAAAATATTTACCCATGTGTGGGAAGTGTCTTGAGATCTCTGTGTGAAAAGCATTGTTCAGATGCACATAATATCATTTTTGTTCCGGTGTATATGATGGAATTTGTTCCACAATTGCTTCTTTGTCAAAATTTTCATTACCTTTTGTGGGCATCTTTGTCTTTGGCTTTGGTCTGTAAGAAGTATTGCTAACAACACTTCTGTATGTCTTTGGGCAGTGAATATGCCTGTCTCAGTTGAGTTACATATATAAGGTTGGCTCACATAAACAGTGGTCTGTAGGACAAAGTCATGACCTTGGCATTCAACTTCCACGCTTCTTGGAGTGACACCTTCCCAGAGAACACGATGCAATTCTGCTCTAAGCAAATAGCACTTACATTTCCCTCTGATTTGTCCAGTGTCTTGCTAAAGCATTGCATAACACTAGGAAAACTGTCAAGTTTGCCTCCATGCAAGCCTTCATTGAAAGACCCCTCTGGACTTGTACAGATGCAGCCCTGTTGAGTAGAGGAAGATTAACAACACACTTTTACCTGAGCGCTCAGCCTAGCTCTGCGTAGGGACCTGATTAACTTCAGTGAAAGATACGTGCTAAAAAACTGGAGGAGTTATAGTAGACAGGAGAAATTATAGAAAGAGAGACCAACACTGGTTTTTAAATACTTTGCATGTATAGAAGAGGCTGATGGCTGTTAGTGAAAAGATTTTAATGACTTTGACAAGCTTTGGATCAGATCCTACTTTTTTTTTGGTAACTTTTAGTACAAAGCTTTTGCTAGTATGAAGTCAACTGGTTTAAGTATTTCCTGTGACTCATTGAAAAGTAAATTAGCTATTCAATACAACTGCTATGTTCATTTCAGTGGATATAATCTAACACCAGTCTAACTACACGGGCAGAATTATGTAAATCACTATTGGGCTAGTAGCAACTGATAAGATAACTGCTGAAACACCATTAACAGTCTGTGTGAAAAAGCAGTGTTGGATTGATGGTTATTTAATTGCTGTGTGATTTCAGTTATGGAACCTTGTTCCTTATTCATACCCACCTAATTTAAATAATGAGATGCTGTGTGCTTTTCTTGGTCACAGAGAACATTATCATATGTTGTCCTCAATATAGAAGGAAATGCTTGAGATGCAGTTAACTATGCAGTAACTGTATTACTAAAAATAAGAATTTTTAAGCTAAAAGTATGTTTCACACTTAATAAGACACAGAAAAACTCATAATTGAATTTTAATGCCTTCCACCACAGCTGCATAATAACCGTGAAATAAGAAAATGTTCCAAATATCCTTTCAAACAAACTGCAAACCCAGAATGGGAACCCAAACTGACATGGCTTCTCTGGATACTTACAATGGAAGAAGTAAATTCTTTTTTGTTATCCTGTGGTCATAACACATGATTAGATATATATAAGAAGTCATTTTGATTGCATCCGTCCACTATGTACAATGAAAACGTAACAGTCCAAAGCATTTTAATTTAGGCCTTATATTTAATATAAAAATGATAGAATTGTTTTACTGGTGAAATAAGAAAGTGCAACCAAAGTTTGTGAAGTGTAGGTAAATTTTAAAGCAACAAAAAGCTCTTCCCATGCTTGCTAATTTAAGTGAAACTTGAGCCACTAAAAACCTAGAAAAATGACAAGGTCATTAGCAATAGCTTTGATTAGCAATAAAGAAGGGACACAAGAACAAGCTAATGGTATGAGGACATTAAGTATTAAAAAGGAGCTATTGATTTAAAGGTGCTATCACTAAACCTCAGTAGCAGTAGCTATTGATCAAATGGTAGACTGTATATTTCTGACACTGTGTCCACCAGCCTATTAGTATTTATCACATTTTCCCAGTTGTCTTGTAAATGCTACTTATGCTGTTTTGTTTTGCATTGTTTGGGGTTTTTTTAATCTAGTTTTTAAAAAACAGAACAAAATAAGAGAATTAACATTCCAACCTTTTCACAAATTGTTACACACACTAATTTATGTCTCTGTGTTTAGGACTATGTAAAAAAATGGAACAAATAATATACATTATTCTAGCGACACCTTTTTTATATTCCAGTTCCCAAGAAGAAGCATCAATGTGTAAATATATCCTAGGTGGAAGGACGTGCATCTGTGAGCTGCAAGTACACATACCTTGGCTGAACATCGGAGATTTCTCCAGGAAGACAAGCCACAGGAGACGGGAAGTCCCCCCAGGAAGATGGATATGCCTTTCATTGTTCACAGACGCTTGGACTGCAGAAAGGGGGAATAAGTACAGAGAAGACCCTGAGCTTACCTCTTTACTGGTCTTCCTCTACTCCATTCCCAAATAACTTACATGTTTTCAGCAGAAATGTGCACCTACAAGACTTTACTGACAGCTCATACAACAGATGCACATGCCAGGGACATGTGCACATCATAAGAAGATAGCATCATCTTTCCAAGCATAAGTTTTACCTGAGGAGTAAGTCATTCAAACATGCATTTATTCCCTGGATAAGCACACTGCATGTGTGTCCTTCAGTCTCATGCCTCTCCTACCAGTAGTTACAAAAAGAACAATGAAGTCAAAGTCACCTTTCTGATAGACTGAGCCTTTTGTTCATTATGGGAAGGCATGCATTACTTCAGTGATTTCTGTGGGGCTTAATTCTTTGAACAGATATGGAAGAACTAAGGAAAATCTAATTTTATGTTTGAGGAAGCTAAAACATCAGTGGAAATTACAGACTTACCGAACTCCAGCAAAGTGTCAATCTTATTTTTCATTGGCTAACTCTGGTGTACAGTACATCAGCTTCAAATAAGTTGTAAAATTATACTAATTTAAGTGTCACAGGAAACCAGCTCAGATGTTTATCTAGTCACTGTGAGGTTATGAACCTCATGCTTTTAGCCAAAAAAAGAGATATAGATTTAACGTGAATTAAATAGAACAGTTTAGCCTTTCCAAACTATGGTGGTTTCTATTTAGAATAGCATAAGGTGAGTATAACGCACCTTGGTGAGGGCTGGAGCCATCAATGGGAAGCTTTAGGAGCCTTGCCTTCAGTTCTGCAAAACACTGTTAAAATCTGAGATATTCCAAACGGAAAATTTCAGGATGGACAAACAGGTATTCTACGATAGTCTGCCTCTCTGGAATCTCACTGACCAGTTGTGGCTACAAACTTGGTCATCTTTTGGGCCTAACATTTATGTTAGAGCCAAGTAATCTGTGAAGAGTTTTAGGAATCACCCAACAAACACTAAAAACATCACATAGAGTACATATCCCTACTATTCTTGATAATTAAGCTAGAAATACCATGGAAGAATGCTACTGATAGGAGAAATTCAGTTGTTAGAGTTGGAGCTTACTAGTAAATTCATGGCAGCAGTTTTATAAGGTGAAAATGCAGATGTTTCACAGGAGACCATAGATACTGATTGCCATAAGGGGGGATGTTTTGTGTGATTTCAGAATCCAGTGCAATGAGATGATCTATACTGTTCCATGAAAGAATAGAGAGACCTGCATGTTGTTTGCCATACATGAATGAAATCCCCAAATACTATGTTTCATTTAAGTAATGGACCCATTTATGTAAACTGAATTCAAGGAGTGCACAAATTTTGTGCTAGCTTTCTGCTCAGGGTGAATTTATCTCTGTATGGGAGAGGGAAATTTCTTTTCTTCTGGGGTTTTTTTTTGGCCTTTTTTTTTTTTAACATTTATAATGCAGCATTGAAGTTCTCTTAAAAAACCATGTCTTGACTGTTTACCTGTATATATTTCCCATATCAGGGTGCTGCTTAACAAGAGAGATTAGACATATGGCAAAGAACATAAAACAGTGTTTTAAACACTAACACTTTCAAGAACCAAGATGAGCATTCTCATTATATTCAGGGGGACTACTCACACACATAAAGTTAACAGGTGCCTTAACGCATTAATAACTCAGTGACTCAGTGAATTTCTCAGATAAAGATCTAGA
This sequence comes from Pterocles gutturalis, assembly GCF_000699245.1. NCBI lineage: Eukaryota > Metazoa > Chordata > Aves > Pterocliformes > Pteroclidae > Pterocles > Pterocles gutturalis. The sequence goes on along the minus strand of NW_010112720.1, from coordinate 8,512 downwards.
ATTCTACATGGCATTTTGTGGCTTTACTTTGTAACCTCTCAACTCAGGGCTATGGTGTTTTTTGCATGCTTAGTTTATACCCTAAAGATGATAGGAGCCTTTGTGGAGTGCTGAAATGCAAAATCAATGTAATGCACTTAAGGAAAATAAGTATAAATAGAAAATATTAATATAGTAATGGCTTAAAGCACTGGAGAAAGTAGTATAAGAAGTAATTCCACACTAGCAGTGGCGTGGAAGCGATGAGCTGTCTTTTGAGTCCATTAACTCCATGACTCAGTGAATCTCTCAGATAAATATCTAGAACTCTACATAACAGTCTGTGACTTCCTGCTTTCTTCCTGTAGCCTCTAAAATAATTTGGAGTTATATTTGTTGCTTATTATTTTTAACTCCAAGTATTTTTAGCATTCTTTCTCTTCTGGGAGTGAAGTGACAGAATATACAATGTAGAAATCACTGAGGAGGCAATATACTCCTTCAGCCTCACCTTTGCCATCCACTAGCTCATCTGCAGTTGTGGCACAGAGACTGTTGTGATGACACTAGATGTAGAGCGGTCTCTTTAGGAATAAGATTAGAGGTCATTTTGTGTGGTATATTAAAATGTGTGTGCACGTACAGAAGGATATGAAGGGTGTTATATTTTCATATGATGAAAGCCTGTGAAAGTCTGTAAACCTGTTCCTGACACTGTACATTTTCCCTTGACTTTTAAATGAGGCCAAAATTAAGAGAATAAGGGGTTAGCTGGGTTTCAGAATGAATGTTCTGTGGAGTACACGGTAGAGCATGGCAGTATAAGCAGTATAAGGTGTAATACACATATCAGTGAGTGAAGCGTGCAACCAGACCAGGAGATGAAGCAAATATAAGTTTCAGCTTTCCCACAGATCACTCCATCAAAAAGAAGAAGACAATGATTTGCTCCTAGATTCACCAAGGGAAAGTGGTCAATGGATCATGAGGTGTCTGGCACAGTACTCATGCAGCTGAGAGATGCACAGTGACAACTTTTTGGCCTGCACATCCTTAATGGCAAATGAAGCCCCTGAGAGGATGTGCTCAAGGAAGGATGCACCAAGCTCCTTGAGAAGCTCTGCATGGCTGTCATTTTTTGGTGAGACTAATTCTGTATATTCCCTTCCAGCGCAGCAGAGGCCTTTTCCCTGCATCATGACATGGAGGACATTCAGTTCTTCCACCCAGCCAGGTAGCCCAGCGGAGTCAGCTGGCATACAACGAAGTAAAACCCTGCTCAGTTCTGTGCAACAGTCTCACCTGCCTGTGCTGGACTCCCATTTCTCTCCAAGTTATACTAAGACATGTTTCTGTCGTTTCCCCTTTGCCCTCATCACCACCATGCCTCCCAGCAGCACAGTTTGTGGCAGAATAGTTCTTGTGCACAGAAACCCAATCCAGGTGACCATTGCCTGGCACACAGGAGTCCTGCACTGTGAGTCATGGTGCAAGTGCACATATTTCCTTTTATCAGCTGTTCTTGCCCTCTAAGGCATGAAATTGTCATTAAAATGTTGTTTGTTTGTTTGTTTGTTTTTCATAGAAAAATAGTAAGGATGAGAAAAGCATCTTCTGGAAAATGTTTGCCATCCTTAAGAAATCAGAAATTTTTCAGGATACTGCAAGCCTAAACAATTAATTGCTTTGACTGAAAATATTTAGCAGTTGTGATAATGTATTTCTACTTTCAAAAAGATTTTGTGAATGTTTTTGATGTTCTGACATGTGGACTAACAATTTTCTCTTCCAGAATCTACCAAATACTATAGAACAGAAAAAATATGGAAGAAAACAGTGTGTTGGACACAGAAAGAACTCACCCTAAAAGAGAGGACATAATCTTGGTATGTGTACCCACCTCTAATAATCACTAGCCTTTTTCAGAAATCTCAGTGGGATTGTCCAGGGAATTTGATGTAATCTGTGGTTAATCATTGATCATCTTCCTATGTAAAACTGCAAGTTGCATGACTTCGTGAATAGCATATAGGGGAAGAATGTAATAAGTAAATATTTAGCCACTAGCTTATTTCAATTTGTATCATGTAGAGCAAACAGTACTGTGTACAAACTGCCACTTCCTTAATAAGAAAAAAAGGTGCCAATAAGAGGAGATTTTTATTACAGAATAGTAAAGTGGTTAGAGATTTTTCACACTTTACCTTACTTATTAAACAAAGATTCTTCCATTAGTGCATAGTTTAGGTATTACCTTTGTTTGCAGTACGGTTTGTATACTTTATTTCACAAGTGTTGGAAATAATCTGTGAACGAGTTGCCTTAAAAAAAGAGGTGAGAGGACTTTAAAACTACCTCCAAGTATATAAAAACTAGTGCTTCAGAAATGTTTGCTTTACCTTGAGATGTTTCCTGTTAAATGCTTTTTGTAGTATATAATCTATGTGCTTTAAAATGTTACATACTGTTGTTATGAAAACAAAGACTTTACAATGATCTCATTGCATGATTTATAATGATAAATGTAACCACAGATGCTTTGCTTTCTGAAGATCCTCCGGAGAATCAAAACACCAAGAACTTGATCTTAACACCTGCACCCAACCACAGCCTTGGAAATATGTGTCATTATGTAATCAACATGAGCAAGCCATTGAGTCGGACTTGGGAACACCCAAACTGGCTGTGCGTGCTCAGATGGAAAGACAAAGAGCACGGGTATTGGTGTGTTATAAAACATACACAATCCAATTTTTACCTAGAGTAAAATGATGAAAATATTAATTTGAGTAACTTCAGCTGTAACTTTGTCCTGGTCTCAGCTGGGACAGAGTTAGCTTTCTTCACAGTAGCTAGCGAGAGGCTTACTTCTTTCATGGTGGAATGTAACTTTAGACATATTCTGGTGCACAAGCAGTGCCTTGTTTTACAGAGTACATGTTCTAATATACTCTAACATATAGCAATAAGAAACTCTTTAAAGAATGTTTCTTTTGTCGATTTTTCAGTATTTGCTAATAATCCTTCCTTTTTCTCCTCTTTTAAAGTTCTCAGGCATCTGGGGAGTCAACTGGAAAATGTTGTCAGACATAGGTGACTAATAACATACCAGTAATAGTGAAGAACCAACAGTCAAATGAAAGCAAATTAAATACTCCTTGGGAAACAAACAAACAAACAAACTTAAATTCATTTCCTAAGCTCTTTGGCACCAGCTTAAAGGTAGCAAAATATGTTTACAGTGATCACAGTGAATGCAAGATCTTTTTGCAGCAAACCTAGCCTCATAAGCCTCATAAGCACAATAATCTCATAGCTGGAACTGGCAGCAACAGAAGTATCCTGGGTGTCCAGCACTTAACACAAATCACTTGAAGTATCTTACCGGGAGTGTGAGCAATCCCAGCCAGGAGGAGAGCTACATCCTGATCTGACCAGGAGTGTGGGCGACCTGCCTAAAATCTGCTGGACTGAACCACATCCCCAGTTCAAGCATCAGGTCAAGTATCATCCAATGGCCACCTACCTTCAGTTTAGGTAGTGCTGAACAAGAGCTAGCGATGCTGTCTGGTGAATGAGAACTGTCCCAGGGGAACACTTGAATTATAATTTAAGAAAGTATTAAAGGTAAGCAAAACTGACAAAGAAAGTCCAGAACAGATATAGGCTAAGGTCACATGATAAGACCAATGACAGCACAAAGCTATATATATCTTACTGGGTGGCCTGCCCAAGGTGAAAAGATTCTCCACCCCCTTTCCCGAGACATTTGGAAAATAAATCTGCCAGTCCTAAAGAGTACATAAGCCTGAATGTTGTCTGGGTTCAGGTAGAGAGAAAAATTAAATCTGTAGAAAAGACTTTCCCTTAGCTGCCTTGGAACAAACTGTTTACTTTTTAACAGTTTTCCCAGCCCTCAGTTTCTGATCCATAATGCACTTGAAATTCCTTTGACCATGGTGAGCTTGGGCCATATTGTTGATTTTTCAGTAAGTTTTTATTACTGCAATTTATTGTTGCTGTCTCTTTATCTACAAGATATGTCGTTATTTATGTGTTTATGCCAAGCTGCTAACCATGCTACGTCATATAATAGCTTGGGCATAACAATTAAAAAGGTTCAAAAGCAAAAAAATCTTGTGTTTGGATTTCTTCAACCAGACAAATGCTATTGATGCTTTTCTATGTGCTCACTTCAATGGACTTTAAAAAAATTTTTTGCAGTTAATGCAGTATACTGGGTTTGTGTGGCAGGGCTTTAGTAGCGGGGGAGCGGTGGCTCCTGTGGGAAGCTGCCAGAAGCTTCCCCGGCTCCAAGTCAGACCCACCTCTGGCCAAGGCTGAGCCCATCAGTGACGGTGGATCTGCCTCTGTGGCAAGGGAAAACAAAAAACTGCTGTAAACCATCAGTGGAGAGAGAAGTGAGAATATGTGAGAGAAACAACTCTGCAGACACCAAGGACAGTGCAGAAGGAGGGGGGGAGGTGCTCCAGGTGTTGGAGCAGAGATTCCCCTACAGCCTGTGGTGCAGCCTGTGGTGAGGCAGCCGTGCCCCTGTAGCCATGGAGGGTAATGGGGAAGCAGAGATACACCTGAAGCCCCTGGAGGACCCCACGCCGGAGCAGGTGGATGCACCCCAAAGAGGCTGTGACCCTGTGGAGAGCCTGCACTGGAGCAGCCTGTGCCTGAAGGACTGCACCCATGGAAAGGACCCACGCTGGAGCAGTTTGTGAAGAACTGCAGCCTGTGGGAAGGACTCACATTGGAGAAATTCATGGAGGTCTGTCTTCCGTGGGAGCAACCCCACACTGGAGAAGGGGAAGAGTGTGAGGAGTCCTCCCCCTGAGGAGGAAGGAGCGGTAGAAACAACGTGTGATGGACTGACCACAGCGCCCATTCCCCATCCCCCTGAGCTGCTCATGGGAAGGAGGTAGAGAAATCAGGACCAAAGTTGAGCCCAGGAAGAAGGGAGAGGTGGAGACAAGGTGCTTTTAAGTTTTGAGTTTATTTCTCCTTATCTTACTCTGATCTGATCGGTAACAAATCAAACTGACTTTTTCCCCAAGTCATGTTTGTTTTGCCTGTGACAGTAATCAGTGTGTGATCCCTCCCTGTCTTTGTCTCAACCCACAAGGTTTTACCTGTTTTCTTCCTATTTTCCTTCCCACCTGACTGTGGGGGGAGGAGTGAGCGAGCAGCCACATGGTGCTTTCTTGCCGCCTGGGCCCAAACCGTGACATGCAGACAAAAGTACACTGGGTTTCTTCCCTGAGGTTGTCTGTGTGAGGCTAGGAAAGCTCAGATGAGAAACCCCTCAGGCTGTTTCCTCATTCAGCCAGCTGAATGCTGCAGTCATGCTGCAGGTGGTGGGGACGGTTCCTTCCTTCCCCTTTACCCAGGCCGTGATTTCCTACTGTAACATCAGTGTCGGCAGCAGCAATGATGCAGCACATGGTTGACTGGCTCAAGCCACTCCTCTGACAGCTAGGTACTTTTTTATGGGCTCATTTTCAGCTCTGTGCCTGAGCCAGTCTATGTCACCATGTGGCTGGACGCTGGCTGGTGCGTCTTTTCGAGCCGTCCCGGACCAGAAGTCAAGCCCAGACCCAGAGGTGAGCGTGCAGGATCCTGGCCACCAGGCCACCAGGGAGGGCTCTGGCTGACGCTAAGTGGGTGTTGAAAAGGCCTCATTTGTTTGGGGGAGCGCATGGGCTGGCCACAATTTCCAAAGTCTGGGACACCACACCCTCAGGCTCGCTTTTGCAAAGGCAGCAGCTTGCGTGGTCCAAGGCAAATGGAATGAGATGCAGCTGCTGGGTCCAGGGGCAAGCTCTGCTCTGCCACTCCCTAATGCAGCCCAGAGGCCGCTGCTGCGGCTCCCGAAGCTTTCCAAAACACGTTCCCAGCTTAAATATGATACACTGACTCTGGGCCCTTATCAAATGTTGATTCACTTCGAATCATGGATGCAGGTTGAATAAATGAATTTATTTATTCATTATGAATACATGAAATCACCACTTATTACAAAAGCAATTTGCTTTTAGTCATGTCGTTTATCCTTTTCTGTTTTCTCCAACTCTGAAATATCTCAGCCCACACGAAAGGCCAGAGAGATTCATAACATTTCAAAAGCAGGGCTCTTTTTAGGGCAATCAGCTTGGGGGAGATAGCAACCACAGACTTAATTTCTTTTTCTGTATTCTGTAACATAGAACAGTCATATTAGTTTTATATTTATTTATTTTTTAAAAATTTCCCCAGCGCTAAAAGCTTCTCTGCCAAGTGTTACAGTTTACTAAAAAAAAGCACCTCAAAGTAAGGATTTAGAATGGAAAGGCTGACACACAAAATGGCAGAGGCTCTCCTCTTATACTACTTCTCTTGTGCATATTGTTCCTAAAGAAATGGGTGCATCATGATTATTAAAGTTGAACATTGACAATATATTTAATTTCAAAAGTTCTACAGTAAAATATCCAGTTTAATGGAGAGGCTGAAATCTCACTCTCCTGAAATCAGTGAAGGGCTGGAATTCTGCAGCTGTGCCTGTGATGTAGAAATTTTAATAGCTTTAGAGAAAGAATAATTGAAGCTGGCACATTCAAATTGTAAATACGGTTTCATAATTATAGTGTCTGTGATCTCGCGTAATAGTTTTTCCTTCGTATTGCAACATTTTTGTTTCAATATTTTTATGTTGGCTCACTGCTTTTATTCACACATTCTGGTTTAACCGGAAAACACTATGAAGTCTCTGAAAATATTTTCTTTCAGTAATTATGGGATGCTTTACTTCTTTAACCTAATCATATGGCAAAACTAATTTGTTTAGTTTTAGAAATTGAAAGTTCCTGTTACAAACTTTTTACTGTACATAATAGATGCTGCTGGTAACTTGCTAGGAAATAAACAGCTAGGAAGAGATTGTTCAAAGTAAAGACCATTTTAGCAACTACTGTTTTATTTAGTAGAAAGATGCAGCCCTCAAAATTCCAGCATTCTGCCATGCCGAGCCCTAGGCTAAATCACATGGATTTTTGAATTTCCAAATCAGACAATCACTTTCCCTAATACTTCACTGATGTGATCATAATAAGCCATTAAATGCTTTTCCTCCTTGGATGTTCTTGGCAGAGATCAACAAATAAGGTGTACATGTAGTATTGCTAAAAGGAATTATACAATCTTCTCAGTTTACCAAAATGTGAATTATGAAAAACTATCTCTAGGTTAGAGGAAACAGAGGAGTAATTTAAAACTCTGTAAAATAATCCCCTCTTCTGAACTGCCCCCACCCTCAGTAGCCCTCTCTGCAGTCAGAACTGCTGGTGGCACACAGAAGAGAAGCCACTACAAATCTTCTATGACACATTTCTTCTGTGCTAGTTGGTATTTTTGTTAATGTTGAATTATGTCAAGGTGCATTCAGATAAAAATTGTAATACAGTTAATGTGTCTAAAAATAATTGTAAACATTTTTATGATTAGGTGAATTTATTGAAATAGTAAAGAAAATTAAGATTATGAAAATATGCTTTGAATTTTAAGATGATTGTTTTATTAAACAATGTGTATGTGTAGTTAGGTAACTGAAAGAACTATTTCGGAGCACGACATCTTACAGAAACAGTAGGTCTGATCTTACCACCCTTTACTTTTTTATTGATTAGAAGAAGAAAAAAGAGTTTCTTATTTTTTTCCTAAGGCTTTCTTTACATTGCCCATATTAATTAGAGGGCTTTAAAAATATCTAGTGGTTTCACCATTATTTGTTGCCAGCTTTAAATAACTGCTGGTTTTGGCTGGCATAGTTAATTTTCTTTGTAGTAGCTAGTATGGGACTATGGTTTGTATTTGTGCTGGAAACAGTGTTGATAACACAAGGATGTTTTAGTTATTGCTGAGCAGTGCTTACACAGCATCAACGCCTTCTCTGCTTTGCACCCCAGCCCACCAGCAAGCAGGCTGGGGGTGCACAAGAAGCTGGAAGGGGACACAGCTGGGACAGCTGACCCCAACTGGCCAAAGGGATGTTCTGTACCATACGAAATCATACTCAGCATATAAAGCTGAGGGAAGAAGGAGGAAGGGGTGGGGGACATTCAGAGTGATAGAGTTTGTCTTCCCAAGTAACCGTTACACGTGATGGAGCCCTGCTTTCCTGGAGATGGCTGAACACCTGCCTGCTGACGGGAAGCAGTGAATGAATTCCTTGTTTTACTTTGCTTGCGTGCATGGGCTTTTGCTTTCCCTGTTCAACTGTCTTTATCTCAACCCACGAGTTTTCTCACTTTTACCCTTCTGATTCTCTCCCCCATTCCAATGGCAGGGCGTGAGCGAGCAGCTGGGTGGTACTTGGTGCTGGCTGGGGTTAAACCACAACAATAATGTTCAAGTAGCTCACATGATTTGTTATCTCCCTTTTATATGTACCTGATGAACTGATGGAACTGAAATGTCCTTCTATGGGCTGGAGAGATTAACCCCTCAGCCCTAAAATCCTGAAAATCACAGAATCACAGAATCACAG
>NW_010112719.1:0-43168 GCF_000699245.1 Pterocles gutturalis | reverse complement strand
AAATCATAAAGAAATCTTATGATCTTGCACTTGCAAACAACTCCAAACTCAGAAAAGTTCCTCATATACCATGGATGGAAACATGGCTCAGTGAAGATTTTTGCCAGTATTGCCACTTCTGCTTGTCCTTTTAGGCATTTAAGAATTCTTGGATTCTCCAGGTCTATGATCATGTACACATGTATGTAATTCCCTTCAATCAGATGGCCAAGGGAAAGTATACCCACGTTTGCATATTCTGGACTAGTCTGGCAAATAAATCGCCATCAGCCCCTCTTCTGGTTGCAAATCCCTGGTGCTTGGCCAGTCTGTTTGTTCCCATCCAGCTAGCAAAAGGAAAGCTTAATTTTTCAGGAATTAACTTTCACCAATCGTAGCCTTACCTTAAGCTCCATCTCTTCTTTAAGATCGCTCACCTAGTTTTCAGGACACGATAGGTATGGCAGCAATGAATGACTTGATCTTCCGTTCAAACTATGACAGTAAATCAGGTTTGAAGTGCCCTTAAAGGCTGGGAGCAAAATTTAGCTCAGTTCAAATTTTGATCCCAGTTGGAATATATACAGACTACAGGAGGGAAGCCACGGAGCAATGCAGACCAGAGCTCAGTCTGATGCCAGCCTCTAGGCTTGTTTCTCCATTACATTGCATCACATGTCCTCACTTATCTCAGTGAAATACGGGTGCAAAACGTCACCGTGGTGCAATTTTACCCTCTCAGTGTAAAATTACCAGGCAAGGAAAAATCCCAGCATTTTGAATCTCTCACTTTTTCAAATACATCAATGGAAGGAAAGAGAAAATACCTTTTAAAAAAATAATAAATCTGTAACGTAATCAAAAAACAAAGCAGCAGGAAAAACGAGAGTAGTAATAGGAACTCCTTGGAAGAAAGCAGGCAAGATCTGGAAATCAACACGGACAGGGTCAATTTTTTAAATCTGTACCAGAACTGAGCTTAATCTGCTCTCTCCCTGCTCTGATCTTAGTTCCTCGTTACTCTCAGTGACAGCCATTGCAAGAAAGTGTCATGAAGATAAAAACCATGAATTTATATTGATTTTTCCTCTAAATACCAAGAGCATTCTCTCTGGGAGAAGGTTCAGAAAGACACACGTAACACCAATAATAGGTTATCCAGAATTTAAATAAGAGGCATCAAAACTGAAGGCCAGATCTTCAGCTGTCAAAAAGAAAACCCCCATATCCATGCTGATTTGCAGCAGCCATCAGGCTAGCCCTGTCCAATTAGTTCCAGCAGGGTCTTCACAAAGATTGGGTTTTAAATGAACAGACACATTGTACTGGGTTTGCATGGCAAGGTTTCGGTAGCAGGGAGGCTACAGGGGGGTTTCTGTACGAAGGTGCTAGAAGCTTCCCCGATGTTTGACAGGGCCAGTGCCTGGTCCAAGAGGGACTGGCCGCTGGCCAAGGCTGAGCCCATCAGCAACAGTGGTAGTGCCTTGGGGACCATGTATTTAAAAAGGGAGCAGGGAGGGAAGGGAACCTCTGCAATTTTGCAGCTGGAGGGCGAATACATAAGAGAAACAATTCTGCAGACAGCAAGGTCAGTGAGGAAGGAGGGGAGGAGGTGCTCCCAGCACCGGCGCAGAGGTTCCCCTGCAGCCATGGAGGACCCCACACTGGAGCACGTGGATGCCCAAAGGAGGCTGTGACCCCGTGAGAAGCCCCCACTGGAGCAGGCTCCTGGCAGGACATGTGGTCCATGGAGAGAGGAGCCCATGCTGGAGCACGTTTGCTGGCAGGACTTGTGACCTCGATGTGGTCCATGGAGAGAGGAGCCCATGCTAGAGCACGTTTGCTGGCAAGACTTGTGACCCCGTGGAAGGGACCCAGGCTGGAGCACTTCATGAAGAACTGCAGCCCATGGGAAGGACTCACATTGGAGAAGTTCCTGGAGGATTGTCTCCCATGGGAGGGACCCCATGCTGGAGCAGGGGAAGAACATGAAGAGTCCTCCCCCTGAGGAGGAAGGAGTGGCAGAGACAACATGTGATGAACTGACCACAATCCCCATTCCCCATCTCCCTGTGCTGCTGGAGGGGAGGAGATGGAGAAAACTGGGAGTAAAGTTAAGCCCAGGAAGAAGGGAGGGGTGGGGAGAAGGTGTTTTTACCCTACTCTGATTTGACTGGCAGTAAATTAATATAATTTTCCCCTAGTCAAGTCTGTTTTTCATGTGATGGTAATTGCTGAGTGATCTCCCTGCCCTTCTCACGACCCATGAGTCTTTCGTTATATTTTCTCTACTCTGTCCAGCTTAGGAGGGGGAGTGATAGAGCGGCTTTGGCAGTCATCTGGCCTCAAGCCAGGGTCAACCCATCACACCTATAATTTGTATTCCAGCTTCATACAGACACATACGTGTACCTCAGAATATTTTTTCTTTAACTGTTCCCGCTTTTCCAAAATTGAGTCCTTAGAATTATTACACACAAAATATTTTTTATTGAAGAGAAATGTGAAAGCCAAAACTCCACTTGGATTTATTTGTCAATGCAAAATAAAAATAAATCAAAGCTCAGCCATCACAGCAGTATTCATTTCAAGAAAGCCTCCTTTTAGCTTCGGGTTATATTCCTTCTTTATGCCTGTGGCACAGGAAAGCTGTCAGTTAAATTGTTGGCCTCCACACTACCTTTTCTAAATTTTGTATGACTTTGCAGCCAATACCCTGAGCAGCTGTAAGTCCCTCCTCCAACACGAGAAGAGAAATTTGGTGTTTTGCTTTATCATGCATATCATTCACAGTTTGTTTTTCTTCATTCAGTAGATTATTTTAAGGAAAAAAACTTAAGAGAATGCCTTTTCGGAGAAGACAATTTCTACAAACGCCTCCTCAGTTTTTCTTTTACAAAGAGAGACATTAGTACAATGTCATATTTAACAAAGCACTTTGTAAGCATTCATTAATCATGTAGTGTCCCTGAGAGGCACATTATGTAATGTTTAATCTGCTCAGCCGAGGCTGTAAGTACAAGAAACCTCTCAAAATTTTATCAGCTTTACAATAAGAAGAGATGTATTTTAAGTACAACCAGCGCAAGCAAGCAAGCCGTCACACTCTGTCCTCGGAGCCACCACACTCAGGTCCCTCTGTCAACAGTAAATTTTCCCCATTGATTGTAACAGAGCCATGTTTAAGTTCACAGAAAATATGTGCTTCTAAAAGCCACTGCAGATTTTTTACATGCAGCTTCTGGGTGCCCAAGGGTTGATTTGCAAAGATCCTGACAGCTTTCCTTACCAGTCACCTACTTCCTAAAACCACAATGCACAGGTGGGTTGAAGAGGAGGACCTGAGCAGCGAAGTCCTCCCTGCAGCCTGCTCACAGACCACCAGCTCAGCACTGGTGTTGCTCTGTATCCCTTTTGGTGTGTATTTCATGAGAAATAAGACCTCTGTGCAGAAAAGGGACACAAGCCAGAGGTACCCATGAGTAGCTCTTCCATGAGTTGCCTCTTTCCACGCTGCCAGTGGAAACATCTCTTACAACTCACCCAAACTCTGCAGCTACCCTCTTATTCCCCCCTTATCCCTTACGCAGGATTAGCCAGTCCTGATTCTTTATGACAATTTCAGTGCAAGCGTTAGAGGAAAATCCATCCTCAGAAAATATTAAATGGGAAAAAGCAGCAGCCATGAGCTTCAGACAGAGGCTTTGCGTTGTCTGTGTCAAATAGGATCCAAAAAAGATGTTGCATCAATTAATATTTTGTTTTAAATAATTGTTACTTAATATTCATACATAGTGACTGAAACAGTAAAGGCAGAGGAATAGAATTCACTAAACAATTCATAAGAAAGTTATCTTTTGTAATTTTTTTTATATCTTTCTTTTAAATCTGCATTATGAGTAAAGAAAACACTTTATACAATGGTATAAAAGCCTCCATAACCGTGGATACTTTGGTCATGAAAACCTCTCTCCTTTCCTCCCTACAATCAGAAAAATTCTAAATTCACAAAATCCTTGCTTTCATTACAACCAAAAGATACTCTGAAATCACCTTGACACAGGAATATAAATTATATTGGTGTAGGAACTTGAAGGAAGTCAGTCTTTGACAGCACCTCTGGAGATGAGTCATTTGTGCCATCACGGCCACCTGCATCCACTAGTCTAAGACACACCGAGCTGTTATCAGACTCACTTAGATGTGCCCTTCTCTTCCCAGGATGAATGCAGTAAATAAAGAAAGAAAGAAGCATCACATTGCAACTCATAGAACTACTGAAGCCTAAAGCACATAGGCCAGCTCTAATCAATGTCATCAGCATGCACTAATGAATGAGGGTTCAGCTCCAAGTCCACACTAAATCCAGTGGAACCACTTCACGTCAAGCTGGTATCCAGCTGGATTTTTCTTCAAGAACCAGCTTAAACAGAAGGTTGCTCAATAGTGTCCCTCAACATGTGTTCATTCCCCAACAGCTACCAGGGAATGAACACCAGCAGCAGTTGAGGAAGGAAGAGGAGGGTGAAGCATTGAGATAGGCTGGGACAGGTTCAGCAGCCGTGGAAGAGGTGTTGGCCTGGCCCAAGAGAACTATGTTTCTTAATATATATGCATGTGTTTTGGGACCAGGGGGTACTTTTCCGATCATTAATGGAGAGATACTGGTCTGCCTTTTGATACAAACAGGTCAAATTTAAATCATCCCTGATTCACAAGTGGACAACCGTCCTCATTCCACAGTACATATAGCTTTCCGGAAAAGAAACTACCATTTCTAGGATTTCTCTTCATTTCTTGTATTCCCCTCCCATCTCCCAGTTATCAATATTTCAGTTCCACTACATGAGAAGCTTCCTTGCCACTTGTGTTTCCTCTATTGCCATGGATCCCTATGCAGTCTTTAAAACTCCCATTTTAATCAGTTCTCTATTTAAAAATGTCTTGCTTTGTAGAATACAAAGCTTTTTGAAGCATTCATTTTATAGGTAGGGACCTGCTTCCTGCATTGCTTTTATTATTAGCTGGTACATTCAGGTGAAAGCTGAACAATAGAATTAAGCTATGAAGACAACACAGCTGTATATTTAAAGCATGCTATCTGTCCTACCAGCCTTTAAAAAAAAAATTCAGCAGGTTCACACTTGTGAGCTAGTTATAAGGGTTTCTGCAGCTCTCCTTCTTGAAAGGATCTATTTAAATGTTGTATGACATCTATTTTCTCTCTGGGAATATCTTTGTAGTGTTTCATCTCTCTTTGCCACCAAAAAAAGAGCTGGCTATACTGCAGCCCACTGGAGATTGCATATTCTCAGGCTCTCTGGCAGCTGCTGACTGGTTTTACATTTTCTGCCACCCCTGAATCTAGCACCTCTTTTTTGCCATTATTCAATTAAAAGTTCAGGGAAATTGCTTAGTTTCTGCTAGGCTGCTTGAATTCTTATTGTTCATCCATCACTGCACAAACGTATCCTAGCATGCACACATCATCAGGGAGTTGCTGGCAATTAGTAAGAGCAGGAAATGAGGACACCTGAGCCCTAATCTCAGCCCTGACACTGGCACACAGCAGTGGCACATTCTTTGGGGCAGGTCTGGGAAGTGTTCCTACAGTGCCAAGGAACTAGTCGATAATTTTGTTTAAAAGAAAAAGAAATACTGGGGGGTGGGGGTGTTTACTTTAAGAAAGTCACAGGAACCCTGGCAAAACAGTCATCTGGAGTGTCCTCTTTTCAGAGCACATCATGTGAGGTCCTTGGGACCAGACATCTCACCATGCTGACTCACAGTTATGCCACCTTTTCAGAGAAAAAAAAATGTAGCAATCTACATAAATATCTCTGTAAATTCTAGAGGATGTATCACTGGCATCTACTCCTTTAGCATAAACAGCATTTGCCACATTACAGTTCAAGCTGCCTTCTTGTTTCAATAATTTATAATAAGCCTGAAACACAAGATGACCTGAGGAACAGAGATTAACCCGAGGTTAAAGCAGGATATGATTCTTTAATGCTGGACAGTGGAGAAGTGGAGTGCTTATGCCCAAATGCAGCATATCATATCACAGGGGCACAGTTGCAGACACTGAGTTCAGTGTCACCAAGCAAGTTGTGCACTGGGTAGAAAGTACACATCTGCAGGAGCTGCAGAATTACGCTGCAGAAAGCAGCTACTGCCCTTCTTCCTCCTCTGTGTTCAGCTGCACACAGCTGCGGAGAGGAAGACTACATCCCAGGGAAGCACCTGTGAAGCTGCACAGCCTGGAGCCTGCACCCACCAGGTCAGGATGACTGGCACGCTCAACCTGCTCCGAGTTCACCCCCAGTCTTCACATGCTTACACCACTGTGAATCAGAAATGCAACCCACTGGAAGCCTAAGGCATCGCGCTGGCATGAACGTGGCGTGGCAGGAGAGCACGCCGTGCAGGAGGGGAAGAAGAGGCTGTGCCTCTGCCCCGCAGGCAGCCCCCACAGTGCCTGCGGCTGCACTGCCCATGGGGACAAGCCCTAGGGCTCCCGCAGCTGAACCTGCCCCAGACACTGGTGTCAGAGAGCCCCTACAGTGGGATTAGCCATTCATTTCCATGATCACTGTTTTTCTGTTTGAGAAACACTTTTTCTTCAAAGCACTATACAGCAAGATTTTATAAATTGGAGCTCTGGGACTAGGGGACCTCTTTGGTCACGGCAGCAGTGACAGAATACAAATGTGTCACCTTCCCTGAGAGCAATTCAGGTACCAGCAAAGGAAAATTGCTGCTGGTGTGTCTGCTTATTTATTCCCCTTTCCCCCTCCTTTTTTTGTGTTGTTTGCACAACAGAACAGAGTGTTGTTGAACAGAATTATATTATATAATGTGCTACAATAATCAGTCTGCAAAGGAAAGCATCTTTGTTTTAAAAGATCGCTTCCCAATCGTATATGAAGTAGCAGTGGAGGTACAGGAGCAGATTAGTCACTGGGAGAGAAAACCAGCCCACTTTGCCTATAAACTCCAATTACAAATATACCTTTCATCATTTCATCTGATGTTTGTGTATTTACACAAACAAAGCCTCGCAGTAAACTGGCATGCAAAACCTTCTATTAAATATACCAACACTCAGAAAAATAATATTTCAGGCCATCGTACAAAGGAGTTAAATATCAGCAACTAGGATGAGGAGAAACAAGTCCAATTTCCTAAAGCCTGCCTCATTTCAGCTTTCCCCAAGAGCAGCAGCAATAGACTCCATCTCCCGCTCCAGGAACCTCCTGAGCTCAGCAAGGCTGTTCAGAGAACACCACTGCCTTGATTTGGGTTTACAGCAGTCACTGAGAAAATAGTTAAGTCCTGTTGTGGCACTACAATCAGGTTGCTCTGCAACAGCAAAGGGAAAATATCCCATTACCAGCTGTCTCAATTAAAGCAGAGCTTGCCAGCAGTGAGCAACCAGTTCCCAGTTGTACGAGACACCAAGAAAGAAGGAGGTGAAGTACAGTGAAGCTGAACAGAGGAGACCCTGCAGAGTTTGTGGGTCTGCTCATGGGCAGCACCAGGGATTTGTTGTTCATTCTCACCCTGAATTTCTCACCCCACCTCAAGAGAGTTTGCTCTTGCATTATGAATCAGGGATATGCCAAAACTCTGTGTGTGCTGAAGGCAACCAGGTCTCCAGATAATCGACTGAACAGTGGAGTGGCACTCCTTGGAATTAATGCAGCTAAACAAGGGCTTTGTTGAAATGAGAAAGCCTGAAAGAGATTTGCTCAGATCAAGATTTAAGCTTTGTCAGACATGTTCACCATGGCCCGGAGCTGCCCAGACAAATTGCAGTCAGCAGGTACCTGTGGTGATTAGAGAGGGAGAAGAAGGGAAAAAATAAAAACAAACAACCCACCTAAAGCACAAGCAAACACAAAACTGAACAGGAGTTTGAGTGTGACAGCCTCACGCTGACAGCATATTCATATCGAGCGGCTGTGTCACGCAGCACAGGATGTCTTTCCCCATCTTGCCCAGCCAGACACAGAGGGCCCCTTGGTGACAGAGCCTCCAAGACACTGCCAAATCAAGAGGAGAACATATGGATTTCACCGACAGCCATCTCTAGTTGCAGGTCTCACCTTTCTACCAGTCAGGAAAGGGGCTCAGTGACCCAGCTTTGCAACACTATCTGCATTTCCAGGGCATATCTTCTGTCTCAAGTGAGGATGGGTTGCAGGACACAGCCTTCATTTTAGCCTCACATCATAAATAATACTACTGACAATTTCCCTTAGGTAAGCTGCGGTCTAGAGCAAGAACACCCTTGAACTCAGGAGAACCTCACTACTGATCCCATTATTCTGCCCAAGTAGTTTTTAGGTCTGCTCCCAACAGCACTGAATTTATAACACTGAAGGGTCTGATACTGAGGTTCTAAAGCCATTGCACAGAATCCAGCCTGGAGTTCCCAACAGATTTCTCCATCCCAAGGTTTATTTCAGCTGCTTCCCAGTCTGCTTCCCCCATCCTCCTGGTCTGAGCAGGCAACAGAAATTCCCAACAGGGCAGGGAAGTGACACACAGAGGTGTGCAGCAGTTGCCCTGCTACCAGTAGGCATCCCTTGCAGGATAACAAGCAGAACAGGAGGCGATGCCTCATTTGCCTCTGCAATATTTCAGCTCTCTCATTGTGACCAACCACTCTCCCATCAGCTTTCCAAGCCTCCCACTTGGGAGCCCCGTTGCTGCCTCGCGCAATGAAGCACCTCACCTGCTAGCTTGAAGAGGACCCTGCCTAATGAGCAATGCTGCACATGGAGCACACAGTACCTGTAATGGCTTAAACCTCACAAGACTACATTTTAATTATGACTGAGTTAGAATAGAATCAGTTGCCTAATCAAGCTTACATTAAATGCATATTTAGCGACTTTCATGCTAGCATTCCCAGAAATGTGATACTTGCATAATGAATTATTTATTTTGTATAGATCTCCAGTGTTTTTTAAGAACAAAACCAGCAAATCAACACTCCAGGAAGGTAAGTCAATAAATTAACAACACTTCTGAATGACCATCTTCCCTACCGTCTTGGCTGCCATACACTTAGAGCTCTCACAGTAAAATGAATAAAGAGCATTCAAAACCTGTCAGCCAAATTGCAGTGTGCATTTCCAGTGTAAACATGGATGGAAGGATTCTTTTATTAACAACAGCCTACAGGTAATATTTACTTTGTTTGCAAGGTTGGAGCTCCAGAGGCAGACTTGCTGCAGCAGCTGCACTACGTAGTCCAAAAATAGGTATTTCCCTGTTAGTAGGTGAGCTTAAAACTCATGAAACCCACTGTCTGAAATGACAGAACGACCATGGTAGCAGCCAGGTATTCTGCTCAGTGCACCATAAGCTGCTTTCCGGGATATGCCCTCATCTGTGCACGGATCAGTGCCCCCATCAAGCAAAACAGCTAACCTGGAGCCTAACAATAAGCAGATACATAAATCCCATCGATTTCTAGTGAATTTTAGGAAGGATCATCTGAAAGTTAACCAAGTTGACCAGGAATTTTGGTTACATAGGTCCAGACTTGGCAAAATATCTAAGTGACTGAACAGAGCTAGAATTAAGCATGTGCTTCAGGTTATGCATATAGACAATGCTTTGCAAGGCTGAGCATTTCACATCTCCATGCAAATTCCTGCTTGTCTTTGTTCCATCTTACCTGACTAGCAAGCCAGTAGGATAGCACTTATTAGGCTGTTATGAAACATGAACAATATCATTTAACACTTCTGATCCCACAATAAAGCGTGATATGAGCACAAAGTATTGCTATAATAACATAGCATTATACCACAGAAGTAGTAAGTGTCATTAGAGTTATACATATGACTTTTATTTTGATGCTGTGTAGGTCTCTGTTGAGTTCATTAATGATCAGGCATCACAGTAACAATAAATTACCTTTTACAGTATGTAAGTTTTTCATGTTACAAGCAGTAGTCAAAATTTAACAGAAGAGACAGGTTGAATTCCCAGTGACACCCGAATTTTGTACATCAGCTGCTTTTGACAAACAGCAGGACAGAAAAAAAAAGAAATCAATGTAGTAAAGCTTTCACTGGAAATAGGATGATCTTATTTCAGTTATCCATCATAATTCCCACTGAAATCATTAAGAATGAGGAGAGCAGAGAAATCTGTAACAGGATCTTGGCAAAAGCACAAGGGTTTACTTTCTCCAAGCCCTTAAAGCTATATAGCCCTTTCTGAAGCTCAGTAAGGTATGCTTTAATACTTAACGTTAATGCCAATCAAATTCCACTGTCTGTGATTGAAAGTCTGGGTCCAAAGCTATATTTCCCCTAATGTACCAAATCATTAGTCAAAGTCCACTGCTGAAATTTTTGTAATGTTTTAGCTGGTTTCAGATAAGAATGATTCAGATTTTGAAGATCTTCCCTTTATTAAACAAAACCCACACGCGTACATGACAGATGGTGTTAGACACATAACACACAGCCTGTAGTAGTGGTGCTATATATACCTTACCTTTGCATAATTTTATAGATAGAAGTAGGTTGCATCACTTGTATGGTTAGTCACAAGTCTGGCAGGGGACTTGAAAGGTACAGAAAACTTGCACAAACAGCTCACAAGTGTCTGGTGTTGACACTTATTCTTAGTTTTTCCTTGAAAGCTTACAGACTAAGCCCAGTACCTGAGACCACAATCCAAAGGGAGGTGTGAAGCAGGGTAGATTGGCTAACAGCAACAATCCCACACTCCCTGTAAATGGAAGCAGGTGAAATCACATCCTGACTCATTGTTACTGTCAATAATTAAATAATGCATATTTTTGAAGACTGGCATGCATATTTGCCTTTCAGCTTTGTCATTTGTCTGAAAAAAAAAAATCAGTAATACTAAAAGACATTGTTCCACAGAGCAGAAAGTTAGGTTATACCACCTCCCATGTGAATTTGGTTCTTCATATTTGGATAATCTTGGCCTGTTTTTAAAAATCTGCTCAAAAGTTTGCAGGTTCCTTAAAGGTTGTTCAAAAAAACCAAGAAGAATATGCTAATCCTGTGTAAGCGTAGCACTGGGAACAGGGGGTGCAAGAGGTTGACTCTATTATACACAAACTAACAGAGGCAGAAGACGACTCACGAAAAAGGGACGCTCACTAATTTAGTGCACCTAATCTTCTGGACGGTCGGTAAACACCTGAAGGAAATTTGGAATTTAATATTAAATAAGACTGCTATTCCCAGAGTAAATAATAGACAAGTCTGTTAATGCATCAGAAAACCCAACCCAGTTTTTTGCAGCTGTGTCCTTTCATAGTGGCAAACAACAAATAGATTGGGACAAATCTCTCCTAGTGCACCTCTACTGGCATCAGAGATCAGTGTGACCTACGGTATTTAAGTAGGGGTTACACTAATACGAACTCTCTCATAAGCCTGATTCCAATCCATTTTTAAGGAACACAGAGGCTGAAGCAGATGTCACTGACACTAGCATCAGGCTCAATAACCGAGTCATTACATTTGATACAGGATCTACTTATAACCCAGCTAAGATTAACTGGAACACTCGGTTACCTGTCAGATGGATTTTGTTACACAAATAGCAGTCATGCCTTCCAAACCATAGCAGTGAGATGTGCCACCTCCATCATCTGTAGAAGTCAGATTGACAGCTGCAGCATTAGAACTAGCATTAAAATCAGCATTAGATGAAAGCAAATTTTAAAATGCACTCCTCTACTTGTTCTCTAACCAAAGTCTGTGCACAGCAGTATTTGAGAGCTATCTGCCATTTGTCTGTCCAAAGGGGGTTCATTTTAGTGCTAGTGGTACGCTGCTACATTGCTGTGCACTAGAGGTGCTTCATACCAGTAGAACAAAGATTTCTCTAGTTTTATTAGTTAAAATGGAAGTTACTTCTCTAATCAGCATGTTTTTCCCCTGCAAATATTGAGTGCAGGCTACTCTATGACTTTGTTTCTTGAGGTTTTCCTTTTTTTTTTGGAATCATCATCAACAGGTTGATTCAGTAAGCAAGTTCCAGAATCCCTGACCAGTACAGCTGCACCAGCTAAAGCCAGTACACCAAAAATCATTTGTGCTTTGTCTTCAACTGAATTCAATGTGCAGCTTTGTGAGTATAGAGCTATTTCTGGGAACACAGTTGGAATAGTAGAGAAGCATTCCCATTTCACTAAAGTACTCCTACTTACACATGGCCTTGCAACATAAAAATACTTATAAGGAAAACCATTGCTAGATATAATGAAGCTTCAGGGGACTGAATTTAAATACGTAAAAAAGCAGTTTCAGTATCAGAGTAAAACATCTAGTAGTAAGTAGGGTAGGTTCACTATCGAGTCTTTCTTTGGTAAACTTGCATGTGTCTGTCAGACACACACATTATCGAGCAACCATGCACAGAAGTTACCGTGAATATTTAATGCTAGTCTGGACTAAACGATCAGATCTTGTCCATAGAAGACAATCGCACTCTTCAGACATCAGAAAGGTTTCTAGAGGTGTTAAAACAGGCTGGATATGATGTTGGTAAATACATGGAGCTATTCTACAGTCAACTCAACCTAGACCACAGCTTCCATTCCTATGCAGTATTTTGTCAGACACATCGGCTGTCAGTGGCTTGAGCTAGAGCTTTATTATACCCTGCATGTCCAAACATCTTAGCAAGATCCTAATGAAAGGGTCTTTCACCTTTATCTGTGCAAGCTTGGTCATTATGTACTTGCATCCCCATGAAACCACACTGTGCTGGGAGTCATTCTGTTGGACTGCTAAGACCCGGCACTCACATCCCATGACAGAGGGATGCAAGTCACTTGGCAATGAACCTAATCTCCTTACTGCTGAAGGGATGGAGGGAGTAAGGCACTGGAGCTTCTGAAATGTAATTAAAAACCTGTTGTCTTCTAACTGCATTGTAACTGCATTATAACTGCATTATCTTAGAATGGTTCTAGGAGCATTTAAAATAAGCTTTGCCCCATAAAAAACAGGACTATAAACTACAACAAACTTGAAAAGTATTAACGAGTATTGTCTAAAGTTAATTTGTCTGAGTTAATTAGTGGACTGTTAGATATTTGTTTCTAAAGCTTTGTAGACATGAGACATCTTCAGTACAGAGTACAGCTCTTTTAGTTACTACCACGACTAGTCACAAAATGCTAACCAGGAGTTGAGCTCAACAGGCACATGTGGTTATATAAAATCTCCTTTTAAATTTTCTTTAAAGAAAAATTAGTTTCTAGTTGGGAAGGGGCCTCAGATAATGGCCAAATGCTGAAAATTTTGAAGGATGAAACCCTGTAAAATCACTATATAGAGAAAGTGGGTATTTGCATTTTAAACCAAATTTTTAAATACCTTAGAGTACCTAATGCCGAGAGCACAAAAGCTGTATATAATCCAAAAGCATTCAGCAATTCTGAATGGCTTTCTCAACATATACTGAAAGATGTTACTGAAGGATCCATGCCAGGACCACAGACCTCTGGACAGAGACTTCTTTGTTGTGCATATGGCTTCTCTCATATAGCACTTTGGATTACATATTAGTATAAGGAGCATAGAAAGCAACTGTCGTATATTAGATCCTGTGCAAAAAGCAATATCATGTCTCTCCGTAAATCTAATTATCTGACTGGGCTTCCCAAAGGGGACTCCAACTTACATTGCACTAAAGAAAAGGCATGATTGCCGCCACTGCCACTGTTGCAATGCTATTTTTGAGCAGACAGGCATGACATGGAGATCACCCCTAAATCCTATCATTCTCACTGCTTTAGTCCAGGCTGTTTTAATAACACCAGAAAATGTTTTATTCATATTCATAATGAAGCTTTAGAAGAATGCACAGTTCACTAAGTGACTGTATTAAGTATCCTAGTTTTCAATGACAGCCCAATTGATAGAGCCTGAATTTGAGGAAACAAGCTCAGAATGGTTTCCAATCAAAGGACTGTGTTTTATAGGGAAATGATCTCCATCAATATACTGTTAGCTTGGGTTATTTTATCACTAAGACAACAGAGGGGCTGACTTTGACCCTGGTGAAGCAACTTCCCACCACAAAAGGCAAAAAAGCAACTGTAATTCTCTGGCTTGAAGCTCCCTGAGGGCAGGGCTACTCTCACAGCACAAAGAAAGAAGAATATGCTTTAGGTGCTACTGTGCTTCAGAAGTCCCAGAGCTGCTACAACAGCCTCTCTGGGACTCTCTCCACAGGAAAAAAGAGATCAACACTTCATTATTCTGGATTACACTGACACTTAGCAGGCTAAAAATTTACAGAGGTTAGTCCAAACTGTTCTGTGCAGGATGCAAAAATCATAACCAAAGGTTTGACTAATTGAACGAGTGAGTTTGAGTCGGTGGTTGCACACTACACTATGGGCAATCATTCAGACCATCCAACATGCTTTTCAAATTTTGAGGTTATGAAATACATACAAAAACACTTGGAAACTGATGCTAACATGGTCCCCAGTATATTTGTAAAAGGCACCATAAGGTATCCACAACAAAAGGCGTTGGTCACAAAGAACTTTTTTTCCTCATCATATAGTCGCACTGAAGAGTGCTTAATTTCACCTATAAATTAGATGAAACTGAGGGACATGTCCAGCGGGACAAGGAGGAATTAAGTTCAAAAGATCTGCCCTACATAGCTCACCAACAGAACATGATCAGTCTTGGAGGAAAATCCAGACGTAATTCTAGGTTAGGTACCTCTGATCTGGTTCAACATATGCAATTAAAATATGCACCACAATATCTTGAGTTTTGCTAATCTTACAGATAACATACAAATGAACAAACCTTAACATTAGGGCTGTCTTCCATGACAAGGTAACCAACTCTGAACATGAAGCTTGGCCATCACCCAAAGAAAAGATTTGTGTCACCAGGGCGACAGAGGGTGCTATAGGCCATCTTGCAATGGACAGCTTTCCCAGGAAAGTTCGAGCACCCTTGAGTCAGAAAGCATCTTCCCCGCATATTTCCTCCTCTAGTCTTAAACCAACAACAGCTGGAAATCCTATGATGGCATCTTGTGGCATAAGACTGATAACCTACCGTAACCTCAGTCTTGCCCTTAAAACAGTGTTCACAGCTTCCCAAAATAGAGCAAGTGAGCAGATGTTTGGGAGAAAAGAAAGCAAACATCTGTCCTGCTAGAAACATAAATCCTCCATACCCACTCCCTGCCACTCCACAGCTTGGCACCAATCCACCCTCAGCTCCTGCAGCACGTGGGCGGACACAGGGAACAGCCCGATACCCACGTCACAGCGATCAGCTCCACACCGGATTTTGGGTAATGCAGAGCATCAGGCACAGCCCAATATCGCTAATGCAAACCAAGGCTGGCATCCGTATTACAGGATCTAAGCAAACAGGCTTGGTGTTAGCTGGATGTCCTAGCTATGTTTACCAAAAGGAGTTTTGCAAGTAAAAGGAGATAAACCACTTGGTCGTATGATGCCACGTGCACATGTGAACCCTGTGCGCACATGTGACTGTGCTCAGTTTGCTGCAACATGCAGTAAAGCTGAATGAGTGCAAGAAGTCATGGGAGTGCCAGAAGGAAAATCCTAGCTGTTACTTTAATTGAAAGTGTGCTTGTTTGCTATGTTCTCTGCTGGAAGCACGAGCATTTTAAATAAAATACGACCAGTAATTTATTTAGCAAGCAAGTCTTTGAAAAGTTCTTTTGCACAGCTCTTACTACTTCATGCCACACAAGGGTAACCCTGCTTTCACTCCACATGTCCATGTGCTTGAAGTGACTGGGGGCAAGATGCACATTAAATATTGCTGTAGAATACAACATTTAGGCATGTTTTAGTTCTGTTCCAGCTACTTGACTGCTTCAAAGAGCTTTAGAAAAAATACCATCCAGGCAAGGATTCACCCCCTTGTTCCCAGGATTCAGGTTGATTTTTATCCCAGTCAGTGCTTTTTCTTCGGGAATATACATTATTCATTCTACACATGACGGTGCTGATCAAGTGATTGTAGTGCAGAGACACCTCTGTGCAATCAGTACAGCTCCAGCTGTACAGCTGAATTACGGTGAAACATTTTATGCTGCGTACACCAAGTATTCACACATGCAGAGGCACAAAGTACATGCCAGGATCAGATAACCCACCACACTACAGGACGGAATTCCTGTGGTTACTTGGAAACATTCCTGTGAAGTTTAGCCACAGCTCTGTGGGCGGGTTTGCACGACCAGAGTGGTTTAAAAAAATGTATTGAATCTCGGTTTCAATCACTCCCTCTTCCCACACATGTGGCGAAGCATGTGCATATTTGTACATACACAAATATTTTTGTATGTGTACATACATGCATATATGTATAAATTGTGTTCATACAAGACAAGCTTATACACACACAATGTTTGTATACACATAGAAGTTATTTTCCCTGGAAAAAAAAAAATTGTGAGGACTCAAAAAAAGAAAACCCACAACATTTTGTAAGCCCAAATTAGTCAGTTTCTTCATCCTCAAAATGGCACCAACTTCCAAGGTAATGACCACAGCTGACCAGCAACTTCTTTGGCATTTACAGCCTGGCTCACCGTCCATTTTTATTTTCTATCCTGCCTATGTTATTATCTAAAAATATCCAGCCTCTCGTGCTGAGGAGTAGCCTTAATACTTTGAAAAATTTATGATCATTTTACATAATAACAGGGATAAGTCATCACAACTTAACCTTACTGAAACCTAGGAGATGCACAATTTACTTGTGTACCCTCAAGGCTGGATATAACAGCAATAGCTGGTTACAGCTTCAGGAAGTTGATTTTAATCACAGCAGCTTTTCAACTGTTTAGTAGAAATTCAGGAGCTTTATGCTTTCTTTGACCAAAGTTTCAAGTTTGGTCAGCCACAAGTATCAAAGGGATGATAAAAGTATATGTGTATAGATATACATGCACACATACACAATATTTGTGTATATTTTATATACTACAAACTACTGTATTTGTTTATATCATTATTATACAGTAATATTTATAAACTGTGTCTCACTTTCTGTAGCATTTCTTTTCAGATCACATTTTGGGAACATATAAGAGCCAGTTATTTGGATTAGTGTTTTCTCTAGCATATTTAATAGAAATCTTAGGAGCAGGTTGTAAATAAATTGAAAATAGCAATTTATAAAATTATAGAAAATAATATGGTTGGAAGTCAGAACTGCCACCCAGAAGAGCCCTTCAGGATTTAAACTGACTTCCCACCTCTCATGTCAGTGAAGACCATGGTATTCACATCAAAAAAAGCAACCTAAAAGACACTTGAATTTTAGGCAGAGTTCAAATTGAGTAGAGAACTGTAAAGACTTGAACAAAAATAAATCCATTGAGCTCTAAGTCTTATCACGAGTAGATCATCTCTCATATACAACTTCCTATTTTGTTGGGAAAAGTCAATTTATTTAAGCCAATTTCAAACGAGTATGTATCTCATTTAAATGCTTTTTCTTCTAATAAACACTCAAAACTTTTCAAGCTTTGTGTAGAAGGTGCATAGTTATGAACACTCCATTTATTCTTAACCTTTTTCTGATACTTCTCTGATGCGAGCAGAAAGAACCATCAAATGCAGAAAGATCAGCTGGTGAGAACAGCATGTGAATGCCTTCTTGAACATTATCAAAGTTTAAAATTATTATTAAGAAATTATTTGTATTTTAAAAACAATTTGATACCTGAAGACAGTATGGGTTTTCAGAATCATGTAAAAGAAGATTTTACTCAAGTCAAGTCTTGATAAAACCAAGAAGCAATTTTAGGACCTAAACTGACTAAAAGGAAGCGTAGTTCTCACCACAGGGATGTCTCTGAGCTTCCCACTGCACAAATAAAGGCTGCACAGCCGCCTAGCTGAGAATGCGTAACGCAGGTCAGCTCTTCACAAGCAGGAGCTGCTAACAAGCCAGCTCAGGTGCTTAACTACCAAAAGCATGACAACAGCTCTGTCTGAATTAAGCCTCCTTTTGGAAAGATTCACACATCTCCTTCCATATGAGGATGCATTAAGCCCCTCTCACTCTGCAGCACTCGCTGGAAACATCTACATGTGTCCAATAGTTCAGTGGCTCTGACCACACTCCCAGTTCTCACAACTTGAGTCTGTGCTACCGCTACATCATTTCCAAAGAGGACAGGCAGCACCGAACCATGGTGAGACACACTGCCAGCCAGCTGCACTCAATTATTAGCCCAGGTGTCAATGTGAAACATTATTTCTCCTAAAAAAAAGTCCTTATTAGCAAACACAAGCATACTAAATATTTAAGGCACAGTTACAGGATCTATTGCTTGAAGTGCAAAGAGAAAGCAGTACACTAACCTATCGAACACACACCTTCGTTCAGCTTAAAGGATCACTGAGTAACAATCAAGATACGGCAGTGCTGGGCACTGGCTACTCCACAGCACAGCAGAGATCATATTTAACAATGATGGAACAACAAGGAAGCCCATCACTTCTGTGGCTTCAATTTTATTTTCTTCAACAGCTATTTACGGGGTAGTGGGTGTGGAGAACAGGGTTCAGCTGTACTTAAAAGAAGTTGTGCAAAGCCCAGTTTACGAGAGATTAAATTCTCACAGCAGTCTCCCCAGCCTAGCCAGGTCCAACTTCATTCAAATCTTTGTAGCTGTGTAGCATAGAACTACCATAAAGATCAGCAGCAAAGACCACATTTAGAAATTATGATGGAAAAAGGAGGTAAGAAAAACATAATCCATCTCTTCTGAAGAATCTGTTTCTAAAATCAGGTGGGTTTTACACTGTAAAACAAGTCGTTATCAATTCAAATGCTATATTTAAAATGCAGTGTTATTTTAGACATATTTTGTTTGTGAAGCTGGTGGGGATGGAATAAGGAGGGAGAAATTCTTGGATCTGTACCTCCCCCAGACATTTGAGTGCCCAAAATATACACTACTTTGTTATTTGATTCCATGGCAGCAACTGTTCTTTTTGCACAGCTACTTTGTTCACAGGCAGCAAAATCCCTTGGTTCCCCTCCAAGCATCCAGCCCCCACCCTTGTACTGCTGATACCCAGAAAATAAACCTACTTCACTGTGCCCATATTGATTTTGTAGAGCTAGAACATCTTCGGGAAACAGAGCCTACAACTCGAATAAAGATGATCTGATTAACTCTGCAATTTTACTTATTGCTGCTAGACCTTTTTTTTCTTCTTAACAGGATTATTGATTTAGAGTTTATAGCAACTTAAATGTAACAACATGGCATGCTGTGCAGAGAGATAAAGCAAAGAAACATTCACTTTCAACAAGGAGGACAAAATAATGCTTCTCTGAGCATATAAATGAAGATAGCACAGCTGTTAAAATAATCGATTTGTCAAGTATCTTCTTGTAAAACCCAGAGATTCATATCCTTGGTGGTGGTCCAAGGGATAGACAGTAGCTCTCACTGGATACAGCAGTACCTCCCTCCCTGAACGTGCTTCTGTCTTCTTCTAGATGGGTGGCTAGTCCTGCTTAGATGCAGCCACAGAGAGGCCTAGCAGGAAGGAAGGATGCAAGGACTGCCCGTGGTCTGAGGGTGAGGGCCTTAGTTTGGACAGCAGAGTCCACTCGATTTACACCAGCACAAGGGAAACAGGCCAGTCACCTTCCCTATCACAGAAATGACATTTTTGGAAAATCTGAGATTTAACAAATCAATGTATACATAAGAAAAACATATCCATGTTTAGGGGTCAACATTATTATTGCTGACCCCTGAATTTTTATTTAAGTAACTACACACAGTAGGACTTTAACAGAACTGCCCCTGGAGTAAGGGACAACAACCAGACAGTCGATAGGGAGTGCAGCAGAAAACCACAAGTTGTCCTCCTCAGTGGAGATACTTGCATTGTTTTGCAGAGCAAAAATCCAGGCTAGTCCTTCAAGGAGAAGAAGAAAAAAACAAACAAACAAAAAACCCCACCCAAACCAACAAACAAACCACACACCAAAAAAACCCCACAAAACTACACTGGACTTGATTCACTTCCTTCTCCCCCTCATACTGCTTCAATTCATGGAGAAAGGAAAAAGAATAAAACCACACACCACAACCTTCGAAATCATGCATTTACCCTACGAAATAGCAGTCTCCAGTCCAACTCTACAGTGAAGGACGTGCCGAATTGTTCCCCTGAATTAAACTGGGGCTATTTACTGGACATGCAAAGTAATCCTTCTATTTCAATTCCCATTAAAGACAAAGTTAACACGTACATCATGAGAGTTTTTTAAAAAAATGGATAGAAAACCTGCGAGACATATTAAAGAGGAATTCAGTGCTAAAACCTGAGCTTGCTGCAGAAGCCTCAACAGAATGTTAATATCAAGAACTACCTATTTGCAGGGAAACAGCATACACTCTATTGAACAGTCTAAGAGATCCAGCTCCTAAATTGAAGGTGGGGGCAGGGGAGTGGGTTGTGGGGGGAAGAGAGAAAGTGAAAGTGAACGGGTATCGATCGGCTTTAGGGGAAGTGCTGGGAGGAAAGACCACATACCCAGATTAGGCAGCTGGAGACTACCAGGATTTCAATTTTAAGACCTTTATTGTACTACTTTGTAGTTTCAATTAAAGTCCACGTTAAATGAATTAAGGGTGGGGGAAGCGACAGATCTCCAGAAGCAGATGTCTACATGGCAGTATCAGCAAATGACTATGTTCCGCATGGACTCATACCAAGCCTGGCACACTCACCACTGTCATTTATGATATTGAAATAAATATATATTCTACTAGCAGTGAACTTACAGACCACACAACGGACAACACAGTAGTAAATAAGGATGGAAAGAGGCCAATAGAGTGGCCTGGATAGCTTAATAGATTGGGCTCTTTCCAACAAAATAGGCTTTAATAGAGCCAAGACACAACGCTATATGTCTAGGAACAACAAGCATTCAGCATGAGAAACTGCATCCCTGAAAGCAGACTGAATAAAGGATTTGGACAACATAAAGAACAAGCAATTTGTTAGGCATTCCCAGTGGCAAAGCTATTTAATATCATCCTTGAATATATGAATCCAAGAGCAGCACCTGGGAGCAGAGATGATATTTGACTTCTCTACAGGGCATGGGCAATAACCAATCCCTGCTTCAGTCTTGATGTTGAAGAAGACTCGTGATAGAAGAGAAAAAACCACAGAAGTGTTAAGCACTGCAAGAAATACCTAAAATTGTTCCTACTTGTTTATGCAACAGGCAGAAGATGGCCACAGTTGACTTGCAAGGCAGGAAGGTGCCTTAGAGGTAAGCGTGACAGGGACCAACGAGTGAAACCTGAACCTGGACAAAATCAAATTAGGAAAAAGGCCTCCGCTCTTAACCCTGAGAGAATTGACTGGAACACACTGCAAGAGAAATGGGGATCCAGTGCCTTCTGACATCTAGACTGCTTTCTAGGGAATCCATTTTACAGAGCAGATTACAGGCTGAGTGGAGCAGTAACTGGGACCTGTGAGGGTCTACAGAGCTTGTTACTTGGAAGATCTTTCAAGCTGAGAATTGCAATTTACTTTTCTTTGGTAACTGTTGAGAAGGAGTTCTCATATTCCTGTGCTATAGTTTTCAGGGTACAGTGTGCAGTAAGGAACGTAGCCCTTCAAACTCCTTCCTGGGTCTATAATGGCTCAAATCCAGGCCACCTAATGTCAGGCACCTTCTGTATTGCCAAAGTTAAGAACATACTCACAATTGCCAGTCTCGGGAAAAAGAAAGTATTTTCCAAATTACAGCTCAAATCTTAAAGGCATCTTCACCACATCTCTCTCTCTTCCACCTGCAAAGGAGAATTTCTATGACGAGTACACTGTTAACTTAGATCCCTTAAGAAGAACAGGTTCTAATGCCAGCTCCCTGCAGGGGACTGAAAGGATGCTTCCCCGTGCCCCAGGCCACTGGGCCATGCTTGCACTAGGCTGCTGACCTCACTAAGACTTTTGTGGCTTCAACTTTCTTCTAAACCTTTTTTTAACTGAAGTGAAATACTTCAGTTTCATTTTTAACCCTTGTGTAATGACACGGTGCACCTCTCTGCATTTTCAACACAATTTCAACACAAGACAGTGTCTGCTATTAAAAATTTCATAACAAACATCATCATCAACTGCTGATGAGCAGATGTTAAGCAGCATTTAAAGATTACAGGACCGAGGTAGGTCAAGTTATTTTAGTTCTCTCTGGAATCTAGAAAGCTCTTTTAAGCTGATTTTATGATGAACCCGATTGCCTGCTTTCATTACTAGAAATTCACCATATCTAATCCCCTTGTTTCATGTAGCAGAGCATGCTGAGTGACACATGAGTGTTTCTCTTCTTTCAGTTTAATCAACCAGCTGCGGTTGCATTCAATCACCTTTACAGGAGAATGAGCCTTCACTCACTATGGCTTCATCTAGAGAATAAATTGGTATGCACGAGGCGACCAGGACTGCCGACGACTGTACTGCAGTGTTGATTCAGACCTATAATAATAGTCTATTTGCATCAATGACCCAGGATACACATAAACAGTTTGTTTAAGTCCAAAAATAATGGGCTATAATGCAAACTAATTCAGCCTGAAGCTGCACAGAGGAGTACACTGAACGCCAGGTTTTTTTGGTGGAGCATCTGATTAAAGCGAGGAAGAGCTCACTTCAGCCTTATGAGGCTGTTTACTCTGTCATCAGTCAGAGGGCAGAAAGGGGGCACCCTCTAAAGGATGACTGAGCAAAGCAGCGGACAAACTCACGGGATATAGCTCTCTGGAGCACACCCGAAACACACATCCTTCCTGTCTGGACGTTAGCTTTTGTGACCTGCACCAAAAATCTGTTTCAGGGTGGGCTGCATGTTCATGTCCTGAGCATGTCCTACTCAAGGGCTGTTACTGACTTCCTCCTTCCTACTGATAGTCTGTGGGTAGATTTCTCCTCATTCAATTTCTTACCAGCAGGTGTGGGTAAAGACTAATGACACAACTAGCTTAAATGAGGAGGGAAAGAAAAAGCAGAAACAGATACCACTACCATGATTTTTGTACCAGTAGGAAGCGTCGGGGTAACAAAGTCTTTCAGAAAGCACAAAACCTTTGGACAGACAAATCTGGTCTTTGCAGAGCTGTTAACACTGAAATCTGGAAACCTCATCCACTTGCTCTAATAGAAGTAATCAACAGTCACAATGAAGTTTCCTTTCTCCAATCCTCTCTGTGTTTTTGAGGAAGACAGACATCAAACCCAAATTGTGCACATTAAAGTATGACCTCTGCAACAATTATGACAGCAAAATATAGAGCAGACTGGAGCTTAATGGCTCTATTCAAGTATTTTTTATCTCCTAAGGGACTGTTTCAGAAAGACAGATGAACTCAGAGGCATGGACTTTGATTTCTTTCTCCCACCCTTCCAATTCAGAAAATAATTTAAATTCCAGGAGTGCTAAATTGACCTTGCATTCTCCTCTGCTTGCCTCCTAATTAGAGTTTAACAAGTGGTGCTTCCATCCCTTCACAGCATATCCAGAACAGAAAGTGATGCAAATGGGAACTGATGGGATCAGAGAGCTTTACCCTGCCATCAATTTCTACATAAATCCAGATGGGACATCAACAGGAGTTTTGCAGACAGGGGATGGCCCAAAGCCAAGATGAAAGCAGCACTAATAAATCTTACTGTGGTCATGTTGCTCTGTTACACTTCCATCCTTTTTGAGGTTTAAAATATTACAGCAATTCCCATCTGGGGCAAGGCCCAGAATGTAATTTCATTCTCTTCTAATGCTTTCAGCTGACAAGATTGTCAACAGGCAAGTTTCAGTCAGTGAAACTGACATAGCTTCAGCAAGCCAAGAACATTTACATCTTCAGAGATAAACTGTGCGTCAGCAAATACAATATACCTTAGAGTAGCTCTTAATTAAATCAAACTGCAGTTGTCACTTAGGCATTGATAATGCGACATATTACAGTGATTTTTCTAGAAAGAAAGTGAGGCTCTCTAAAAATCCCCCACCAGTCTTGATTTTCTGCTCCAACTGGATTTTCAAAGTCCTATTTGGAATTCACCCACCTTGTTATATGATATCCAGGTAGACTGTTCTTAGAGGAATAATTTGATTAAACAAAGATTTATGGGGTTTTGTTTTGAATTCATATTTTTTTAAAGCCAAAAAAGCATACAGAAATGTTTTAATAATGTCTGAAACGCTGCTCAGAATACAGTCAAATAACAAAGAGCTCATGTAACTAAATTTGTGCCAGGCACTATTATAACAGCATCGCTAATCCAAGAAGATGCAGAGGTATCAAAGGGATGCTGAGGAAGTGCCATAGCAATGTTTCAGAATCAAGTAGTGTCTGTCAGCTCTTCAAGACACACAATTTATATACAGTTGTCACCAACAGCCTAGGAGGAAAGGAGAAGGCAGTGCTATACAACAGGTTTCTGGAAATTTTACACCCATATCAACAAACCCTTCCTGGAAATTAAAAAAAAAAAAAAAAAAACAAACCAGGATGCAGTATGTTGCATATTGCATAGACTCCAGTGAACAGGGGCACTATATCCCAAGCCCAGTAAAGCTGATGGATGGTTCCCAAAGCTTTACTAGATTCCTGATCAGCCTGTCATACAGCCAGTTCCCTGCCTTTCGGAACTGTAGTGTACACCTTCTGCTAGTTCCAGCTGGTTTTTAGGAGTGAAGAATCATTTCTCAATACCACAAAAAAAAAAAAGCTGAATAGTCTTTATTGCTAACATAGCCCCAGAAGTGCACAAGAACCATTTGCAAGTCTGACATGGGTTTCTACAGCAACCTGTCTTCCCCTTGGCATTTAGTTCAGACTGCTCTAGAGCACTCCCATCTGCATCTGGAAAAATAAATGATTGTATTTCTGGTAGTGAAAAGAGATTTGATTCACGCACCCCCCACAGGACAGGAGGATGAAAATGAGCATATTTGAAGCCAGTTGATGCAGTCCAGCATCCTGAAATATCAACTTGACTTTTAGGCAAAGTCCAAAGGGATGATGGTTCTTTCCATATCTACAATGATCACACCAAACAGACATTTCCAACTTCTGCTGCTGAATTCAGAGACAACTTTCCCCTTACCAGACATATTGCAATGGTCACAGTTTCCTTCCACTTCTCACCTCAAATGGTTTATGCTGTTTCACCCTCCTCCCTCTCCTCCTTCAAGTGCAATAAGCCTGCTACAATGAACAGGGGAAAAGAACCACAGAAATAGAAATGGCACTTCTTAGCTCAACTAATACCATTGAAATTTACATCCTTCAACTGAAAAACAAGTATATGACGACCAGCCTTTGAATCCAAGCACTGAATGGAAACCCAGGACTCAATCCAAGAGATGTTAGTAAGATTCTGCTATTACTTATTACCATGAAAGTAGACCACTTTTACTTTTACTTTCCACCCTCAGCTGCAGGGAACTTACACACAAGGGCTGGTGTGGGGAGGGGAGAAAAAAAGGAGGCAAAGAAACTCCCAATACAACCCACACACCAAAAAGGATGGCCCAAGATTTACTAAGCAAATGCCCAGCACCATCCAGTTTCCCACAGAAACAACCAAGGAAGGACACAAAGTTAATATTTTAATTAAAACAATAAATCAGCCACCTTCTCATTTTCAGAAACAGCTTGATATAAATTCTCACCTATAATATTTTTGCCATATCAGAAAAGTGACCTGCTCATTTGGCAGTGATATTTATTGCGCTCAGCAAATGCTAGCACATTCTCCCCTTTAGCACACGTAACCCATCTCTAAACACTCGTCTTCTCGCTGTGTCCTCAAAATTACTGAGTAGAAACAAACAAACAAAAAAAGGGACTTAACAGACTCCAGTGATTCAGAGTAACCCACTCCAGCTTGTGTTTTTAAAAACAGCTCTAAAGCCACACCAGGGTTTTTTGGGTTATTTTTGTTTCATTTTTACCAGCATGCTCAGACATGTCTCAAACAGTTACTTGTTCTTCTCCCATTCAAGTCGATGAAAATTTTGCCTTCAGTGTAATCAGAAGAGGAAATTCAATCATAGTCAATTCTCCAGGGTAAAGTAACCAGAAAGACATTAAAGAACCACAGGCACCACTACACATCTGTAAAGTCACTTTACAGTGATCCTTTTCCAAACTCTGCCCATGGTGAGAACAGATCTCACTAAATTTCTGGGACCTAAACACCACCACATGCCAGTTTCAGCTCACAGATTTGCTCACGATCAGGAGATTAAAGTCATGGCTACAGCCCTCTATAGGTCATCTTTGCAGCACCTTGTATCTTCATCCCTCTGAAAGTCCCAGACCCTGTCTCCAGAAGTGAGCTGCTAACATCTTACCCCTGAGCCATCAGAAGGCAACCTGAGGTCTAAGACTCATATTCCAGCCCTTCTGCTCCCTAAGGGCTGTAAAATTTGGCCCTTGAATGTTTGCACAGGTGTCATGCTGTAGTGAAGATCTGCAGCCAGCCCCACTCGCGTCAACAGAGGTACGTTTGATTTGCACTGACGCAGCTGAGGAAGCCCGTGCTCTTCAATAGGATGCTCTGTTTTGTACATCCTACTTCTATTTGTGCGCACAAAGCCCTGCAGACCTTCAGGCAATTCCCAGAACAAATAGTCTGGTTTCTATTTTCAGCAGGTGCCACTGTCATTGCTTGGACTCACGTCAAGGCAATATTTTTCTTATGTTTTTTCCAAATCCCCAGCATAGGGAAAAAAGAAAGACATTATCTTCTATGTAACTTGTTCAAACTGATGTGCCAGGTCTTAAATTAACAAGCGAGAGCTGCATTCTGCCCCAAATACTTTGTTTAAAGCTCTTCCAAGTTGACATATGTAGTTAGTGGTGCCTGAGTAAACATAGCAGCATATCTGAACAATGCCAAATACTCGTGAACAGACAAAAACGCAACAGGTGGAACACGCAAAGCGTGGATCTCAGTAAAAAGCGGAACAGCCACTAGAAAAAGCACTAGAGCTGCTGAGGAACACAAGAGGGGAGATAGATCTGCTGTTTCCCCAGATCAAAATGAGAGTCACGATGCGCGAGTGAGAGTGCTAGTTCAGCCTCCGAATTAAAATGATAGCACAGATACGTACAAGTAAAACTGTCGACCAAACCAGCTTTGGAAGCCCCCTGAATTGTCTGGATATTTGTGGCCACCATAATTACCCCACTAACAAGTTCTGATCACTTCCTTGCAGAAGCCTTATGGTGCTAGCTTTCCACTTGACAAGAGCACCCAACAGGCCAGAAGTCCACAGCATGTATTGTCAGTTGTTTTCCAGTTACATTAAATTACACTTGATGCAGAGAGGAATTTACCTACTGCAGTTATCCCTGGAGCTGGAAGCAGCTCCGAGACCTCAGAAGCCTTGAAAAAAGCTAATTAATGCACTACCATAAATAATTTTATCTCTTAGGAGGATATGTACGCTCTACACAGTAAGTAACAGCTTTCTTTAATGGAAAAAAGGATTATTTGCCAACACGTATCTGTATTTTTTTATAGGTGTTTATCAACCATTTATAGTTTGCCATAAAGAAAGCAAAAAAGCAAAAAAAAAAAGAGAAACCTTAGCCTAAAACACAGCATATTCCTGGAGCTACAGCATCCCTGGAAAGCAAATCTAGGTCAGTCCTGTTTTGTCAGACACAAATATCTCCCACGGGGAAATCTCTTCCAAAATTAAGAGTCAGTGCAGATCATTTCTCCCAGACCCTTTTACAGTCACAGAGAGAGAAGAAGGCTGCACAGGACAATTGCTTCCCGGCTCTGCACCAGAGAGGAAGCAACTGCCTGCTCTGTGCCCTCTGAAACGGGAGGAAAACCAATTGCTTCCTGTTGGAGAAAAAATACTATGTCAGGGACCACAACATGATGGCATGGCAAACTGCCGCTGCAAATCATCAGCAAATGCCAAGAATAATTAAAAAAAAGGAAAATTATAAATCACCTGCTTAGCTAGTGTTGGTACCCAGGAGGTTTTAGCAAACTCTTTTTAACACATGAGGTTGCCCTTTAAATAGGTTTCCTTCTGTCCAGTGAGGTCAGGAGGGCAATCTTTTGTTGTGGAGATAAGCCTAGGTGACCAACTCAGTTGCAACAGCATAAGGATTTTAAGTTACTCATAAATTGGTTTGAAAGATACAAAGTAAAAGACTGTTTAGTACCTTAAAAACCACCTAATCCTCCTAAGAAATAGCAATTCAGTTACCTTTCTGAACACTTAATAAGCACTCCAGAGTCACTGGTGGGAACAGCTTAGTGACCTAAAACCCAGGGCAAAACTCTTGAAAACATCTTTTAGCACAGAAGACAAGCACGCACCACACCACAGATGCTTGAGAACTCCCTTTGCAAGGTGAGATCTGCTCCCCGTGACCCAGTACAAGCTGACCAGCAGTGAGTGAACAAGTGGGTACCGCAAAGAAGACTGCTTGGCCTCCTTTGCGTGGTGGGACCACCAGGGAACAGCACTGCTAGGAGCTGAGCTGCATGGACAAACGTGTGCTGGGAGCCACCTCAGGTGAAATGCCAAAGCATCTTTAATAAATAAAACAATTTCTCTCAGTTGCATCAAAACATCAGGGAGCTTCTGAATCTGAAGCTTTGTCAAAACATCAGCCCAGCCCTCCTGTGTAGAAGGAAATAGACCTTTTAACTCCTTGTGCAAATTTATACTTTCCTAAGTGCAGCCTTTTAGAAACAGCTATAGCCAGGGGTGCAATTAATTCAATTCTTTCCAGAAGATTTTTAGGTCTGTACAACTCATGTATTATTTAAGCCTCACAGCTAAACCGTGAACATTATCAAGATACAGCTTTTTCATGGGTAGGGGGGGTGGGCAAGATGTTTTGGTTAAAGAAAAAGTCCCACAACACCCTCAAAACCCCCAGATTCCCCGGCTACTACTAGAGTCCTTCCATTTCTGCTGTGAGTTTGATGGTACCTGACTCT
Organism: Pterocles gutturalis; assembly: GCF_000699245.1. NCBI lineage: Eukaryota > Metazoa > Chordata > Aves > Pterocliformes > Pteroclidae > Pterocles > Pterocles gutturalis. The sequence continues at coordinate 14,112 of NW_010112719.1, read as the reverse complement.
CCATCAGCAGGTCTGTTTCAGCAGGCTCCCTGCTGTGCCCAGCCCCAGATTCCTATAGCAGCATCAAGGGAGCATCACCTGTGGTAACAGCCTCAGTCAGGCCATTTTGTCTTGTATCTGCACTCCTAGCAAGATTCGGGTCCCCTGGACGATGACGCAGTAGAACATAGCTGACCTGGGTAACTGAAATCAGCTGGATGAAGAATCCTTATACATAGAGACAGGTGCCATTAGCAAACAAGAAATGTCTATTCTGTAGTTACATAAACATTTTTTGTAACAGTTATCATGATTGAGAAAGTGCCAGCTTTAAACACCTCATACAACAAACACATTGGCTTTGCTACTGGCCTGCATTTTGCCTTTAGGAAAGGTCTGAGGGAAACCAGCTCTCTGGAGCAAAACAGAATCAGCTTCTCCCTGGCAGTCTGATGTATTCAAACACTGGGGAAGCATGTGTAAAAATGAGGGTAGAGCTTTACTGGCAAGAATTTATGTGGTCTTCCTTGCATTTCCAAGACCTAAACCAACAGTTTAATGAGCAAGCACTGCCCAGCAGAAAGTCACCTGCACAAGGAAGTCAGTCTCCCATTCACAAGAGTCCCAGAGACACAGAGGTGGTCCTCCTCCCCTCAGCAACATTTGGCTCTAGTTAGACAGCAAGTGTGTAGCTAAAGCCTACAAGCAAATACCAAACATATGATAGGACCTATACTTTCTCATGGCCAGACAGTTAGTAAAAAAGACTTGTCTTTGAAGAAATAGAACCTGGATTTAAACATACCAAATGCTAGGTTCTTCATTGCTCAACAGCCATTAAACGCATCAAGTATGCACAAACAGAACAGTGACCGACACTGACTGAACAGCATTCACATCCAAGAAGTCACATAGAGACCTAGCCAGTGCCCAGCTCCCAAGAGGCTGACTTGTTAGGGTCACTGATATCACTTTTAGGAGTCCTAGCTCTATCGGTTTTTAAACAGAAACACATTTTTAATAAATCTGCATTACTGCATGTTCCAACTGCTGTAGCTGTCAGTCAGCTTCCCATGAGTTAATACTTCTGTGTATTCAGAGCAGTTTGGGAACTGGAGGTTGTCTTGTCACTTCCATGCTCTATAAACAGTATAGATGCTGGAATATGGTAATATTTACTCCTGTTTTGCCATCTGCTTATATACGCTCATAAAACATGTGACTCTCAGAATGTGAAGTGGCAGAATAACAGCTGTAGCTTTTCATGGCAAGATAAAGGTACAAAAATCAATACACATCTTTTCTTTTTAATGAAAAAGCTACTATTGCACAAAAGAAAGAAGAATATTTATAGTAAAAAAAAAGTAATTTTAAAAAGCTTTCCAATAGAAGATACGCCATAGTTTTAGCTTTTACTAAAGAGTCAGTGTCTTAAAAAAAGAACCCAAAACCCTCCACCCAAATGCCTACCATCTCAATTAGGCAATCAGCAAAAAGCAAACCAACCCAAAACCAGAGGACTAAGTTATCTTCAGAAGAAGAAATCCATCTCAGCATCTTGACATACCTTAGAAAAAAACAACTTCTAGTATTGATTTCCACACCAAAGAGAAGTTCTGTTACCCTCCTCCCTCACACAGCCTGAGCAGAACCCGAGGAAGGAAGCAGACAACTACACAGCAGCATCAGCCTAACAACAGCCTCCAGCCCAGGTATTGTCCCTAGGCACAAAACATAGCAAGTACTGCCCCCACCCACAAACAGGTCCCCATGCAGGTGAAGCTCCTTACTCAGGTGTTTATTGTAAAAGTCAGTGCTAAAGACAGACCTAAGATTGGGACTGTGTTTAAATAGCTCTCTAAATAAAGATCAGCATGGCCAACTGAAGTGTAAAGACCCTCTGCTTCCCTCAACCAGCAAATTAATCCAAACACTGAATTAGTGTTTAAAATGGTACACCATATCCACACACAGGCTCCTAGCCATACAGGAAAGCGCCCAAGACAATTTCAGCATTGCACATTTTAAGAACAGAATGAAATATGCAAAAGCTATTTCCTAGGGCAGAACCCAGCACAGATAGCACTAGAGTTCAGTTCCTTCTTTCTTTAAAAAAAAGCTGATAAAGAAAAGTGGATTGACCAGAGGGCTGATGCCTCTGCCGGTCTCCAGGCAATGTGAGATAAGAATTTTGCACTATCCCTGACCTTAGGACACAAATTCTTTGGATATTGAGGGTATTTGGGTTGTTTTGATTTGGTTTTTTTCTTAGGGCAGGGAAAGCACTGTTGTGGGGTGGGGCATGTCTGTTTTAAGGGCAATCAGAATGAGAGCATTTGAAATAGAGTTGTGTGATGTTTCATAGAAACCTCAAACTCTCCACAGCCAGAGAAGGATGTCAGAGCCCCATAACCATTTCTGCCCCAGCTTGTTGTTCCCATACAGAGAGTGCTATTGACTTGTTAGTTTCCCAAGCAGAGCAGCTGGCTGCACCTTACACTTTGCAAGGGTGCAGTGCTTCTGTTATTACCTTTCACCAAGTCAACTCATTGTTGAACGCTTGGTTGGGGCACATAAGTTACTTACAACCAGTACTTTAACCCAGAAGGGTTCATACTTTCACACTTTCACTTTCTTATGACTGTGAAAATAAATCTATGTTCTGTATCCCATCCCACTCCAAATGAAGCTGCTGTATCCCAGGCCATGCCATAGACTAGTGCCTATGAGAGCGCAGTCGTAGGAAGTAGGTCTCAGCCTGAGCTTCAGGCACCCCACTACATCCAGATGTGGATACCCTCACCCCAGTTAAGGTTACACACACACCTAAGCCCCTCTTGGTTGAAGACTGTGATTCATGACATTTAGGGAATAAAGATAATTTTTACAGAACTGTACTTTTATCAATGTAAAGAGACAGCAGCTGAACTCAGAGCAGGTATGAAAGAGAACATTCAATGTCTTGTGTGACTATAAAGGAATTAAAAGACTCATTTTACAGTGCATTTTAATTAAAAGTTCATTATAAGAATTTTCTTTTAAGAACAGCATACTACATATTAATGGAAATATGTAACTTTATCCTACAAATGGGACTGTCACCATATTATTCTTACAATTCAAACATATGAAAAATAAAATGATATTTAGCTTTATAAATTCCCCCTCTCCCCCCCCTTAAATTATTTTTCTTTTAAATAACAAAAGTATTAACTCTTTCCTGGTACAGTGCATTTGCTATCTGTGAGCCACAAACCAAGTAGTCACATCAATGCCAAGGAAACAGCAACATTGTTTGCAAAATATTGAGAGAAAATGATAAAAAAATATAGTAGTCAGCCCAGTGCTTACAGAAGAGACAGTCAACAATTATTGAAAAAACATCACATTTTCATATTACGTAGAACCTTTATAATAACATAGAAAACAGTGCAGAAGACTTATGCTGGAAAAATATATAGCGATTCTCAGCAAGCAGAAACTGAACTTTGGCACTTGCTCATAAAAAGGCCTTTCAAAGCAAACAAAATGGAAATTCACCTAATCACAGCTTGTATATTTAAAAAAAATAAAGACATTGACTAAAGCAAGAGAAACAATAGAGAAAAGTTTACAAGCCAGGTCACTACAAATTCAGTACATTCAGCCTACAGAAAATACAAATACAATCTTTCATTCATCCATCTACACTGGGATTCTGGCTAGCGAAAGACAGGCTTTGGGACAGAACCTTACCTGAAGCATCTCTGTTTCAATGGAGCTATGCTGGTTACACAGCCCTTTCTTCAAACTGAACTAGAATAGCATGTCTCAAATACATTGCCTCATCATAAAATAAGGATTTCTAATCTGCAAATTAAAAAGCAAGACCCTTGCACTCAGACAGTGGCTGTTCTGCTCTAGCCATAGTTGCACCATAACCACTGTAGTGCAAGGATTAAGTGATTTATTTAAAAAGGGCTAAAAAAGAATGGCTTCAATTCAAAGTCAAGAAAATAGACTGGAAGGAAGGATTCACATTTAGCCTGTTAATCTTAGATCTTTGTCAGCACTGCACATTATCAAAAGGAGTACTATACTAACATGTGCACAGCTGTTCCCCCCTCCCTGCCAGAAGAACTGATGAACCAAACTTGGGCCTAACTGAAAGGCTGCTGCTGGCCAAAGCATTTTTTTGGATCAGGCCATAAGAAATCAAGGGCTGGCTTAGCCAAGAAGTGCTTCTTTCACTGTCAGGCTCAATGCCCAAAACTAGCAGCTATCTTTGCACTGAGGCAGTTTACTCAATTTTTCTACTCTTTTGAGGAGTTAAGATGGGGAAGGGCAGAGAGAAAAATAAGTGCTTTAGATTCCACAGAAAATTGTCCTACTAAAAGGGGCACTTGAATGGGGAACAACTGCAGCTATAAGTTTACGCTCTTCACATGTCTCCACAGGCCATTTAGTAGCACCTCCAAACACATCAACGTTGTTATCAACCCAGGGTATGATGTTGCCAGGCATGTTGGTAGAGCAGTTAGCAATATTCATGATGTCTTCAGCTCTTAAGACCCTGTCCCATATATTGAACTGGCTCATCTCCCCAACGAAGGCTTGAGTGGCATCAAATCTTCCTCCTACTGTGTCCTTTAGGTACACAAGAGTTAGGATTAGATGACAAGGTTATTTCAGCATTTTCTTCTTCAAACTTGAAGACACTCCCCCAGCCACATTGCTAGAAGGAGGTGCAGAGCTAGGTCACAAAGATGAACAACTTCAAGTTTCTAGAAGGGCTACTTCGAACAAGTTGTTCTATGGAACAGTTAAAAACACCAATCTGAAATGTGTCAAAACAATTCAAAGCAAACAGCAGTGACCATATACCACCACACAAAGGCTATACTTAACTAGCTCTGCCCCCAAGCAGCACAGCAGGAAGGCAGCTTTAAATATTGAGGCTAATTTAGGAGCCATTTTGCAAGCTTGGCACAGGACAACTTCAGCAAGAACTGCATAGATGTGTAAGATTACTCCAAAAACTTTATGTCTATAGATTAAACTGTAACTGCAGCCTTTGAGCAATTGTCTGCAGGGCCTATAAGTTGCAATCTTTGGATCTAAATACACATGCTTCTTCTGATTACCAAATGACTAACTCAAACTGCTACTGCATAAGCCTAAAACTGTTTGCTTGCTCCATCCACTACTCAAGGACAGAAATCACACATTTTGTGTGATCACACTAACATGAAACTGATAGCGTAGGACAGAACCACGCATAGTACAGGCAAACGGCATGAGAGTTACAGAAAAGCTGCCAGCCACTTAATGAGCTGGAGCTTCTCCTATGCAGAGTGCATTAGGATTCTGAATTTACCAGTCATTTATGTCATGGATAAGTATCTACTAAAATCAGGATCAGGACAAAACTGAATTTTTTATCACCCCATTGTGAACCTGGGAATCCTGGAGAAAGGCTTTTTCCTGCTACTCATTACAATTTTTTTTTTTATAATATGTATATAAAATCACACAAAGAACAAGTAAAGCAAAAAATGTGAAGGTAAGAGCCACACAATTCATAGCTTAATGAGACATTAACTAGAAGACCAAGATTCAAAATCCTGTGAGGTTTTTTTTCCAATATTCAAAGAGGACTTATACTTAACCTCATGAATGCTTTCTGTTGGCAGTGCTAATATTCAAACTTTATTAGCATTTGCATGAGGAGAGTTATTTACCTACATTTTAATGAGAAACCAAATGTCTGATATAGAGTTTGTCCCTTTGACTTCAGGCTCATCTTTAATATAGACATCAAACTCTGACTGAGTGACACACTCCACTGTTCTAAAAACATGTTACATACCTGAAAAGCTGTGGAATTCAGTCTGGTGGGAGCTCTCTCGAGCAGGCCAAATTATAAAAGATCCTGATACACCCACAAGCACTTCAGTGCCTGTAGTTGTTGGTCCCCTCACCCCCATACACGCACTTTGCTTGGTCTATGCTAGGGCTCAAGGACTAACGTTCTTATCATTTTTGGGATAAGGAGGAAACAAGAGGGAAAACCACTAAACTGATAAGGGGGACAGTCAATTTGGCTTCAAACAAAAATAAATTAAAACAAAACAAATCAAAGCAATTATACTTGGTCCACTTTCAGCAAGCTCCTTTTTGACTGCTCATATAACAGTGCTGGCCAATTCTGTGCTTCTCTCTAACTTCAGTGGCCACATTGCTAGTTACCAGCAATTTAGCTCAAAGGATTTAAGGCATTATTCAGATCACTGACAAAGTTGCACACTGTAGCACTAAGCGTGGGGATAGGAATAGCTGCAACATAAATATTCTGAATATTTAATAAATGAAACAAGATATACTTAATGCAATCACACATTGGTATTTGTTGCTTTGTTTCAATCTTTCTGATACCATGTATATAACAGGACCAAATGTTTAACAAAGAAGTTTTCTCACAGCTGCTGTTTGTTTGTGAAGTTTTGATTTTTTTTTTGTTAAACCCTGGAACACACTCATTCACTCACCTGTTCCTGACCCAGGATCAAGACACCTCCAGGTTTAATTGGGTGCCAAGGAGCAAGATTCTCCCCAGTGCCAAGCTTTTCTCCATCTTGAAAAGCCTCCCACATTCCATCTCTGGTTGTCCATGTTATACAGATATGATGCCATTTTCCATCACTAATGAAGAGAGGGAGCTGAGCAACCTACAAAAAAAAAAAATAACGCATGTTGCAAACCAAGTCCACCAGCTCAAACTCAACCTTTAAAGTCACAGTAGTTATTCTGTCCTCAGAAGCAAAAAGTTCAGAGGCAGAAGTTAGTCCACATCTTTCTACTTTGTCCCAGGTCTCCTGTATTCAGGAATACAGCCATGCTTTTTATTCTAGATGTGAGCCTTTATTTCATCTAGGACCAAGTGACGCAAGTACCAGAGTCTAAGCTGCTATCAATCCACTGATCCTGCATATTAATCTGTAGCATTTGTTGTTTAAATCCGAGTGCCTAGTCCTAACTTTCCATCCAGTGCTCCTGTTAAGTTTCTCTTAAAATCCGGGGTCTGCCTCCACCGTAGGCAGTAACAGCTCTGACAAATGGATCTGCCTGCTTCCAGTAAAACCTGTGGGAACTGTTACAAAGGGCTCCAAATAAGGAGGAATTACACTCCTTTAGGAATTTGATCTGAAAACTTACTCAAGTCAACATAAAGACACAAATGCAGTGGGCTACAGAGCAGCTGTCATGTGGGAAAAAGAAAAGCCTCACAGGACATTAATAGTACTGACATAATATTGGAGAGAAGAAGCTATTGCTAAAGATAAGCAGACTCAAGTTTCCTTCTCTTGACAAACCACTAAAAATAATTGGCTTCTCACTTGTATTGATTTGGGAGGATAACAGGACCACTAAAAGTCCTTAACTAGCTACATGACTGAACAACCTGAGTTGTGTTCTAGATCTGTAAACACCTGATCCCTCAGAGAGCAGCAAGTTACTAGGAAACCTAACCAAGGTGGGGAGAAAGAAAGTATTTATAATCTGTTTTAACACCAAGTTTCAACAGGTCTCATTTCCATAGAATCATAGAATGGCCTGGGTTGAAAAGGACCATAAACATCATCTAGTTTCAACCCCCCTGCTGTGGGGGGTTGTGTTTTCCTCAAGCCTCATTCTGAAGCTTGTCAGAAACCACCAGTGGTACTAAGTAGTGTGACAGAAGTGTTGCTTTTTGTATCTAAAGTCTAAAAAATTTGTATTTAAATTGATGTTCAGTCCCTAAGCATAACAAAACCAGCCACAATTACATGCCTTTTGTTGTCTTCTGCAAAATTCATTTTAACGTATCTGAACTTCTAGAATTAGAAAGATAGAAATACTATAACTGGCTTAGATCTCACAGGTTTTGCAATAGTGTGGCTTCAAATATTGCTTCTGTTTCACAAAACAAAAAACCCAAGAAGACAAGATCTGCTTGTAAAGTCCGAAAACACGCATAAGTGTGTGCACATCTAGATGTCACGCTGCTTTGCCTCAGCACACCAATGTATGTACCATTTGACTTTGTCTTGAGTACTTTCATGAACTTGCAACAAACAGATGGACAACAACAGACAAGTAGACACTACCATCTCAAAGGCCCAGAGCTCGCTTCTCTCAGAGAGAATGAAAGAGTTGCTAGAGAGGTACCACAGGTTCAGGCCTTGTTCTGATTACGTAGACAATAAAGAAGAGTTAGACAATTCTCACCTTATCATTAATTAGCAGTTCAATTGGATTATTGCCCCATTCTATGAGGACAATCTCATTAGCCTGCCCAGGAACAGCATATGAGAATGGAGTGCCAATTCCAGGAGAAGCACTTGATCTCAACCACAAGCAAACAGTAAAAGCATACAGCTCTGGCAGAGTCTTCTTGATCTTCCCATATAAGTAGTTTGTGCGAAGAGGAAGGGAGACTTTGAATTCATCAGGTGACTTAAATGCACTGTTACCTAGAATTACATTGAGGAAGAAAAACCTTTAACATTACACAAAACAATGTATTTGTAATTCAGGTTAAGAAACAATATAATTGATATTGAGAATCTTTGGATTTTAATCACTTTAGAGAGGTACACAAAAAAACCTGAAGTAGTATTACTGAATATTAATTTTGCAGCACAAAATAATGCTACTAGATTTTATACACATCGTGCTAATTACTTCTTTCCTGCTCATTTAGAGCAAAAGAATAGACAGCAGACAAGTAACAAGAAGCTGTTAAATATTTCCTTTCTTCATGGCTTAGTTCATGGATGGAGGCCTGCCTGTTTCAAACAATTCAAACTGTTTTAAAATCTATTTACTGTTAGTAAACATGGATTCTCTGGTATGCTCCTTATTAAAGTATCACAGTGCTTTGAAAACAGTATTTCTTTTCCTACTACTGCAACACAGGGAGCTAGCAGCAGCATCCCCATTTTACAGATAGCAGGCTGAGAAACAGGTCAGTGCTCTCATTTTGGGTGGCCAATCTGAAATACGAAAAAGCTGAAATATTCCAGAAAGCAGAGTTAAATTCAGTAGAACCGATTTCTGTCCTATTGACATATCAGGAGGAGATCTGAACAAAAACATAAAGCTGAAGTTCAAAGTGACCTGAAGAAAATGCAATATAAAGTTATGAACTACAAAAACAGTACACATTTGTTTTCATATAAAAGCAGAAATTATTATTTAGCTTTTTTTTAAAAGATGTGATTAAAAAGTGAGATATTCCACACCGATGTTTATTAAGTTGAAAGCGCTTAGAATCAAAACTTTCTAAAGTTGCAATACTCTGTATTACATAGCTTGTGTATATTTCTGATGTAGTTGCTTACAAGTAATTTTCTAGAATTAAATATTAAGAAGAAATTCCACATTGTGCCACAAAATAAAACCCCATCGTTCCATACTAGTCACACTTGACCTTTTAACAACCTGTTCTTCTGAGTCCCACTGATTTCCTTTACCCACATTCCAGAAACAAATTCAAACCTCTTGCCAAACTTCACACCCCAAATCCAATGAAGAGCTCTTGTCACAAAAGGTTGCCACAATTCTCATATGTAATTTTTAAATCTTTGGCATTCTCTCAGTTCCTATCCTCAGAAGCAACTGAAGTGTTTTGACTGCATTTTTCACAGAACAAGGGGGTGGAAGAAAAAGACTGTCTGATGTCTGCATCTGTCTTGAGGAACTTAGAGACCAAAACCTGAAATATTCTAAATTCCAAGCAAAAAAAACAAACCCAGGATCTTAGGGCTAATGTTGAGCAACCTCCACTAGGCTGGTACGACCAATCTCACATATTAAAAAAAAAAAAAAACATACTCCATTAAGAGCATTAGTCATTCTGTGAAAGAACTTAAGGAAGCAATAATGGGTTAGAAAAGAACAAAAAATACGCATCTTTTTTATATTTTTCAGTTTGTTCTCATGACTTGAAAACATCCCCAACTCCAAACGATAACAAGATCTTCCTGTTCTGAGCAACAGGCACATGCACGTGCACAGTATAAGACAACACTTTTCATAGAGAATCTGAATTATATTTGGACAAGATGGGCAAGAAATATTGTTATTCCCTTTTAGAGATGGAGAAAAGATTCAGACACAGCAAGTGACTTGTTCATGTCTCCAGCAAAGCTAGGAATCACATTTAAGTCCAGGCACTGATAGTTGCAGGATCATTCCTCTACCCAGTCCTGCTTTTTAATTCATCATCTAGTGTTGTCGATGGAGACAACCAGCGAAGGAATTACTGGAAGACTTTGGGAATCAACAGTTGTACAAACTTCAAACTCTTCTGTCCCACTGGTAACTAAAGACAACTGTCACAACTACAGCTAAAAAAAATCCGAAGTTCATAGTGTCACCTTATAACATTAGTACTTAAAGGGGGCTAAAGGAGAGATGGGGGGGCACTCTTGATCAGGGTGAGTGGAGTGATAGGACGAGGGGTAATGGTTTCAAGCCGGAAGAGGGCAGATTCGGATTAGATATTAGGAAGAACTTTTTACTGTGAGGGTGGTGAGGCACTGGAACAGGTTGCCCAAAGAAGTTGTGAGGTGTTCAAGGCCAGGGTGGATGTGGCTTGGAGCAACCTGATCGAGTGAAAGTTGGAACTGGATGATCTTTAAGGTCCCTTCCAACCCAAACCATTCTATGATTCTATGAAGATGGCATTTAAAATAAAAGCACATCAAAAATACTATTTTCAAAAGAGGCCAGATCACTTCAAATATTGTCTGCATTTAATCTACAAAATCATTAAGTTCCTAGATCATTATTACCCTCACTTTGATTTGACAGAGGAACCAACGCCACACAACAGCTAAGCTGCACTGTAATAGAGAGCAAATGACATAGCCAAAAAGAACCCTGTGTCTTGTTTCCTGGCCCAAATTCTTCACGTCCCTGGATACTTAAGACAGCACTCCCTCCCCACACAAAAAAATAAAGGTGGGAACAGACTATTTTTAGCCTAACTAGATTACACATTCTTGTTCCCCCATCACTCTCTCTTTCTGATGACTTGCTGATATGAGTCACATCTTTCAGAGACAAGGACTGGCAATACTTGCCACATAAGACATTACCAGGCCACTAATACTCCAGAGCTTTAGTTGCTTTATCTTGGCTCTCAGGAAATACTAAATGACAGAGCCAGTAGACTATCTCTTCTTCCTTCCCTTTTCTTCTCCTTCACACTTTTTAAATGAAAAAAATAAATACAATATTACACAAATGGATCCATTAAGCTGCATTTTAAAATTCATGAGATACGTATGCTTGCACCATTTTGAAAGCATGTCCATTAAACTGCTTTTAAGTAGAGAGTCTATTCACCTTGGAAAAATCATTTGAAGATTGGGCAGTGATATTTACTGGTACTCTAGACCTACACAGTCCATTCTGGAGGTGCATATAGTCGATACAGAAAGACAGTTCTGTTCTTTAGCTCATTTCCATGGGCATTTGTAATTCAAATGAACAGACTCTACTCAAGCAGAGATCTCAGTAATAATTAATCTAAGTATTTGAATAAATTACCAGGATTAAGAGAGTGTCCCCCAGCGGCACCATGTGTAATCTGCTGTAAACTCTGAAGGCTATATGCTTGGGATAGGACACAATTCAAGTATCTGCAGTTACCCAAAGTCATAAACAGCAACAAAAGGAAAGACCACCAGCAATACTTCCAAAGCAGCAGGAAATGGTTCTGGTATAAAGCATCATTCATTACATCAAAAGCAGTTGTGCAAATTAAATTTAGCCCATAAGATTTTCAGTCCAAATAAAGAAAGACAGCTCTACTTAGATGTGTACTTGACATTACGTAGGTATTTATCTGACACCAAAGTCATATTTCTGTCTCCTTATATATCTTTCCATCTCACAAACACTAAGAGTTTCTTCCTAACCACCCACATATGCCAAATTAAGAGACAGGAAGCCAAAGCCATGCAAAGGCCTGACAAGCAAGAAGCCTGTGACAAAAGGAAAAAGGGAATCCAAGTATTTGCACTGTCACCTACTATTTAGTCCAGCACCTTAACTGTCTCCCCCTCAAGGCCTACATTTAGACTACTGCACTAGAAGGAAACAGTAAACAAAATTAATCAGCGTGGGGAAGCACTTAGATTCTGTGCAGATTATTTTTTCACTCTTTCTAGCAATGCATTCAAGGCTGTCTCTGTCTTCTGCCGATGGGCTGATGTCTCATTATGAAGCAAAGACTTTTCATCCTCAAGCTCGGCCACTTTGCTTAGCAGTTGGCGTTCCAGGTCTCCAAGCCTCCGTTGAAGCATCTCTCGAAGGTCATTAGGCAGTGCTGCATATGACACGTTGGCTCGGAGTTGGTGCTTTAGGGGAAATGAGAAGAAAAAAAAAATTGTCATTCCTAAAACAGAAACTCTGAAATGCAGATATGCTCTTGATTCAAAGGGAAGAAAGCAAGATCACCGAGTTCTCCAGCAAGTACAAAAGAGGCTTTTTAGCACTTGTCATGTTCAGTGCTTGTATCAGCACTGTAGCTAAACAGGTCCTGAAACAAAAGGGCACTTTCATTAGAGGCTTCCAGCATTTCATATGAAGGAGTCTTCATACATTTAAGTTCAATAAAATCAATGTAGGGAGCCAGGTCTGATGCACTTCCATTAGTATGGGTACATGTGGCACATTAGTAAATTTTGCTTTACTTACTGCAAGTGACATTGTCAATGTAAGTAAACAGAAAAACTTATTTCTAAGTAAAAAATTAAGCTACTTTGAAAGCAAATTTACCAAATTAAAGTTTCCTCAGTTTTGATTTGCAGAGTAAGGAAGTCAGATGCTCTTTAGATCAACTGTAAATATTAGCCAGAGAAAGTATTTTTGTTTAAACAGCAAAAAAAACCTGCACACTCTCTCAAATAACTGGTATCTTTAAGGATACTAAGAAATCAACGGTTCCACCTACCATATTATTCTAGTGAAGTTTCCCTTCCACAGCCCTAAAAAATTGCCTCAAAAAGACTGCAACAGTAATAAAAGGATGTTACACTACTAGATCATTCAAAACTGTACTTGAAAAGCAGTCCAGAGCATTTAGACCACACAGAATAACCTTTAGGAACTTACCATCCTTACATCACCACTGACTGTTTGGAAGACAGCAAGAGGACACACATTTAGCTCTCAGGGTGTGGAAAGCAAAACAACATCCAACATGATTCCTATGAGAATACTCTCTATAAGATATTTCCATGAGCGCCACTCAACCATGGGCCCTGTCCAAAGGCTCACATAAATCACTTATTGGTGGGCTGGGACCAAATCCCTTTTCTACGTACAGGCATACAAAATCAGGTTCTTTTTATTCTATATCAGCTCTAAATACATCATCTTGTCTTCACAACCTGCCCAACACAATCTCTTCATTATCTGTTCGTGCTGTCTGTTCAGCACCACATGCCAAGGTCTTACTGCCCAAGACAACAGCTTTATACCTCAAACTCCATGAGGCCACATTCCCAGAGAGATTTAGACATATTAATAGAGAAACTAAGCTAGTGACAAGCAGGAAAACCATAATCTGCCCCCATGCAGTGGGAGAACACATTCACACAGGAGCCCTTCTGGATTTTTACCATGACAGCAAGCAGATAATCAAGAAAACAAGACAAGCCAACCAAGCAACTCACTCCCAGGGCTTGCTTGGCCAGTTTGGATTTATCTCCATGAAGATTAAGCGCACTAGTTGTGTCCACCCAGCAGCGCAGAGCCCCTGCTGTACGTTCAGCCGCTCCAGGGCTCTATGTGGGTGGGCAGGGGGCTGCCTTGCCCTCCCCGCGCCCTGGCCCTACCTCCAGGCTCTCCAGCCGGTCCTTCAGGGTCTGCATGGTGCGGCTCAGCTGGTCAATGACCTGCGCGGGGTCCCGCGGCAGGTCCCCCATGGTGTCCTTGCCCTTGCCCAGTTCCTTCTTCCACGTCCCCGCGACTGACTTGCCGTCGGCGTTCTCGCAGCGGCTCAGCTTGCCGGTCAGCTCCCGGATGGCCTCCCGCTGGGTCCCGATGGTCTCCTTCTGCTGCAGGACGGTCTCCCTCAGCTGCAGCACCGTGGCTTTC
>NW_010112718.1:32425-40759 GCF_000699245.1 Pterocles gutturalis | reverse complement strand
CTGGGGCAGGAGGCGGTGGGTCGGCGGGATGTTTGGGTGCCTCTCTGCGGGTTAAACGCTTTCCAGAGCAGTCTGGCAGGCTGAGCGCTTCTGTGGGAAGGGCTACGGAGCTTCCCAGCGCCGTGCCGGGAGGACAGCGCCGGGTTTTATTCGCTGGCGGTGCCTTCCCCTGCTCGGTACCGGGGGAGAGGAGCCGCTGCTGCGGAGCCGGGCGCGGGGGCTTCGTTGCCGCCCAGTCCGCTCCCTCTCTTCCTTTTTCAACAAAACTGCGGGGCACAGCAGATCAATGTCTTGCTCTTATGCCTGTGGTAGGTATTCCCGTTGTGTTGTTTTTAATAAATTCTCTAAACGAGGCTTCTTCTGGCACAGATTTCCATTATTGCTGTACTCGGCGCTTCAGTAAGCTCGTGAACATGTAAGAGGGAAAACAGTTCAGAGTGTTAAACGCAGAGTCTGCAAAACACATAGAGAATCGTGGTTAGCGTGGTGGTGACTGTAATTCTTTCTCTCGCTTCCAGGTACTTAGAAACAACAAAGAAATGAATATTTTACCATCATGTCGCTCCATGCAGTAGCTCTTACCAGCTACAGCGGAACAGAAGTCTTCAAACAACCCTGCTCTGAAAAGGTAAGGCAAGGAAGGCGTCTGAATGCTGGCTCGGTGTTCTGGTTAGCTGGGGGCCGACTTTTTTCAAAAAAGAGCTTTTAGTTTTTAGTTTTAAATGCTGGTGGTTTAATTACGGAGTTACATTTGGAAATACGGTCCCAGTATTGGGGGGAAAGGCTGGATTGTTTATGCTATGAAAGATTTCAAACTGTCTTGGTTTTGACTGGTTATGGTAAGGTGTTGTGGTGTTTTGCATGCACCTGTGTTTTCGTATTTCCTTATAAATGCTCTTTACTTGGGGTATTTTTAGTTTTTTTTGTTGTTGTTGTTGGTTTGTTGTGTTTTTTTTAGTTTGATAGTTAAATACTAAAGGGCCTCTGTCCCAATCTGTGCTGTGGTTGAAATCATAACATCTTGACAGTAAATGGAAGTCTTTTGTCCGAATTCTCAGAACAAGGTTGCTTCTGATAAGATCTAAGAGATGGGAGGGTTGTTTAAAAAAGGATAAAATCTTAAAACTTGGTGTCATTAATATGTATGCTTACTGATAAAGTACTTGTATTCACCCTGGTGTCAGGCAGTTAGGATACTTGCATCATGAGGTGTAGTGTCTGTTAATTGCTGATATTAAAAACAATTTTTGAAAATAAAGTAATTAATAAAAAATTAGTTCCTGTAAGAACTACTTTATCCAGTAATATTGACAATATGATATTTAGATACATGAAGCCTGCCTACACCACAGTTTCTCTAAATCAGTGCAGAGGATAAAAAAAAAAAGGCACTATCAGACACTGAAAAGAGTATTTTTCTAAGCCCTGGCATAATCAAACACTAAACATTTTTAAATACTATTTTTGACTTGAAATGTTGTTCTTCAGTTAAGAGGGAAATTATTTGTGGGTTTTAATTTGTTCTGCTTTCCATGAGTCTGAATGGTATCTGGACTAGATCTGTTCCTGAGTCACCTCACTTTCCCACAGGACCACGTCGGGAGCGTAGAGGTCAACCAGAGTGTCAGGGAGCAGTACACCTTGGAACTCCCTTTTTGTGGGATCACAGGGTGCAGGGGAGGGAGCGAGAGGCATCCTGGGGATATTTCTGTTCGGAGACATCTCAGTGATGTCTGTGAGTGGGGAGAAGTCATGAGGTACACTTAAGTGAAATGCTTTTTAATTATGTGCTTATCGGAGCAGGGCACTCTTTTGATTTCCGTAGTTTTTGTGATGTTCTCTGCAGGTCTGTGACATACTTGAGGCAGTGGAGAGGGAGTGGGACATGAATGTGTGACCCTCACAAGAAGTTTGGGAGCTTGGGAAGGAGACCTGTTGCTTTGCTGTCCTGAGTGTATCTTGCTCCTTTGTTGGAATTAGCCCCTCTGTACCTGCGCTAAACTGCTTGCCCTTGTTCAGCTTATGCTGGTTTGACAATATGGTAAATCCAGCTCTGGGGTTCAAAATACCGGGTTCGAAACATCACGGCTGCACAGAGCAAAATGCTGATCTGGTATAAACCTGCTCAGTCAGTTCAAATCCATTCAAAATTTTAGTCGGCTTATACTGGTAGGCTGTAGGCCAGGTCAAGTATTCTCTGTTTGTGTTGCTTCTCACTTTATGCTGGGCCAACCACATTTCTGACATGTACCACATGTAATTAGGCAGACATGATTATGTGACCACGCTTGCTCCCAGTCGATACAGCTGGGAGATCAAGCAGGATATGCATCAGGTGCTTGTGGAGTCAGGGACTCTCAGATCTAGCTCATAGCTTGTATACAACTAAACAGGCCCTTGCTTCTAGCTGCAGATTGGTGGTTCCTTGATTTTTTTTCCACTTCACTGCTGTTGTTTTGACAGATATATAGACATCTGAGTCAGCATTTTGTCTCGTATATGCCTTATGCACATGTTTAATTCTCCAACCACGGAGAGTTTCTTTTGGACACTTGCCTTCTGGAGTGAAATGCAAGATGCAGAGTTGCAATGCCAGTACTCTTCAGATAGTGCATACATCTGGGGAGGTTTTCAGACAGCCAGAAATATAGGCAGTGACTGCCGACAGCCTTAGCACAGTGTTCTTAATGCTGGGATGACTGTCAGACTGAGGGTATCATTAACAGAGTACTGTTGTCTAATAACCAAATTGTCTGCCTGTGTGTTCTTGTTCTAGTTAAACCATGAAAGCCTAAAGGTGGGTTTCCTTGAGACAGCATGTTCTTCAAATCCGTCAGCGAGGATTAGCTGCCTTGCTCCGACACCTCAAATCTCAGTTCTCTCAGGTATGCCAGTTTGTTCTAAAATGCTTCCCTCTGGGGAGCTTTGCTGGTGCTTGTAGTGTTTGCAAAAGCTATTGGTCTTTGTGTGTACCAAACAAGTGTAGTCTGGTTGGAGGGGCAACCTTTCTCATTGGCTTTGAAGATGGGACAATATGGAATTATACAATTTTTTAAATGGTAGCTTGGCCATTTTAGTTATGCGGGTGTTTTGAGTGCTCAAGAGTAAAATACTTAAACCATTCAGATGATTCTTGGCAGGTTAACTCCTTGTTCATTCAAGAAATAGTTTCTCAGATTTTAACAGATTATCGTAATTACTCACATGAGTATCAGTTGCAAAACTGAATTTAAGATTTTTTTTTTAATTATTGTAACTAACCTTTTTCTGGTAGTAGCTTGAAATGTGGGGTTTGGGTTGGTTTGTTGTTTTTTTTTTAAGCTTGGCAGAGCAGAAATATGAGTTAAATTTTTAAAACTTGTTAGTTTTTCTCTTACAATCCACTAAGAAGAAGTATTTAGCAACGTAAGTCAGCGTGGTTATATGATTAGTGCTAGAGACGCTTCATGATGCTGGAGTAGTGGAGATGATGAAGGATGAGGGGGGATGGAAAGGCTCTCAGGATCGGCTTTGCAATAGGAGAGCAGAAGAACTGAAGACAGTTAAGACTAAATGTTTTGTTTTGCACAGAAAAGATGCTGTTTTCAGCCCAGGTCAGGGTATTCCTGTGCAACTGAAATGTCTAGTTACCACAATTGCTTTATTTTCCTAAAAAGATTAAAATATGTTTGTTTGAAAGTCAGCTGGCTTTTATTTTCCCATTCTTGCCCTTAAACTGCCATGGCTGGCTATGTTGGCAAGGTGTTTCTTTGCAAAAGTGCGAACAGTAAGATGTGCAGCTTTGCTGCTCTTTCTGCAAGAGCTTTGTCCTGATAAGTGGCAGGTGGTTGGTCCCAATCACTGATGAATTCTTCAGCTAATTTTGACCTGGGTTTACTAGGACAGCATTGCTAGCAGCTCTTGCAGTATAGCTTATGTGTGATGTTCTTAATAATTTTTTCATCTTTTTCTTGATGAGGACTGCTCTTTGTATAGACTTGCTTTCCAAAGTACAGGAGGTTTTTTGTTTTGGTGTTCATCCCTTCTTTAGTAAACTTTCTTATCATGCAGTTCGAGTGCATGCTGGCTTCCAGGTGAGTGACTCCTCAAGAGGTTTACTGTTTTTCATTGAAATGTGTCCAAGGAGAGCAACCTCTGGGCAAAGTCTGTAGCCTGCAAGACTTGCTGTTTTTTTCACCAGCACTGTTTAACATTCCTCGTGGTCCTAACTAAGAGTTCTTTGCCCTGGAAATGAATCTTCTTGATTGTGTCTATTCTTAGAATTTTACAACCGGCTTATCTTCCCCAAAGGAGGCAGCTGTTAACTTTGTTGTCATGATGTGGTCAATAGTTTCTTCTTGAATGTAGACTTTGTGTCTAGTCTCTTCATTGCTTGGGTGATGTCAGTTCCTGTGAGGCTTTTTGTTCAAGGTATAGGACTTCAGTTTATTCTTGAATAGCTACTGGTTGCGGTGCACACCTCTACATCACCCTAATGTTGCCATGGTCACCACTTAAAGCAGTTTTTCCATTTTCTATTGAACTCCATTTGTGCAGTAGGTCGGGCAGGACCTTGGCAGGAAGTACTTTTGATTCCTTCAGAGGCATCATAATGAACTTGCTGTGACAGAGCTTGTTTTCTTTATGTGTTCATGTAAATGTTGTCACTCTTAGGAATAATGGACTGAAAGTTACTTTAGCCTTTTCCACATGAGTGTCTGACTGAACTGAAACATTCAAGCATGTCAACCTTTATTACTGAGTGTATTTTTATTTTTAGTTCCTGCTGTATTGATACACCCTATGTCTTGCTATAATGTGACCTTCTCTTTTACTGGCCATAGAACCAGTACGTGTACCGGTTACTGTCCCTCATCCAGTTTTGTAGAACAATGATGTTTTTGAGCACACTGACAATCAGTCACCATTAAAGTCCTTATTGTGTTTGGCTAGCCGCAGCATACTTTACTGTGGGTTTACTACCTGGCCTTATCAATGATGGAATTGCTTCCTGTCTGCAGAAAGCAAGAGCTTTCTTGCAGGAGGAAGCAGCAGAGAGTGGTGTGTGAATTCAGTTCTTCCCTTTCTTCTCACCCATGCTAAAAATAATGTGCATTTTATTCCTGTTGTAAATTAAAATTTAAATTATTATTTTTTGGGATTGTTTCCTAACCTCTCGGTTTCTTCCCTTTTCTGAACAGATGAAAACTCAAGGCCAGCAGTGATTGGACATGCTGGAAGTTTGGGATTGTACCCAGGCAGTACTGAAGCTATCAAAGACATTCTTCTGTCTGTTTTAAATGCATCTGGTTTGAAGACCTCTTTGGTGCTGGAGCAGACCACAATGCAGGGAGCTGAACATCTGGACAGTGATGTGGAACGGTGGGAAGACAGCAGCGATAGGGATAGCCATGATGACAGTGACAGCGATTCCGTACCTCGCAACACTGCCTGTACACAAACAGACATTCGGTTTACAAGGCACCGGGCATGCTGGGACAACACGCACTGTGATTCTTCTAAACCTTTGCTGGATACTTTCTTTTGTCCTTGTTACTCTGATGGGGATCCTGCTGCTTCCTCCTTGAATGGTTTCACTTTTTCAGACGTGTCCCCTCTGAAGCGGGACTGCTTTACCCAGGTGACTTTAACAGGAGGCACTGTCACATCAACTGTTGTGTGTTCTGGAAAAGAATGTTGTACCTCCCCCGAACAAGACTTGACTTTCACAAGGTTTCTTCCCGATTCAACTGTTGGTAAGCCAGGAGATCTGTTGAAATACCCTGATGCTTTGGAGCCTGTGCCCGTCAGCAACAATGACAGCAGTTCTCCCAGTGGACTCTCCCAGTCAGAGCCAGTCAATCAAACAGGTAACTTTATAGGTCCATTTTTGTTTTAAGATTTCTGTACTAGGAAAGACAACTATAATTGGAGTGGGCCTTGTTTACGGTGATTGCAAATTAGACAAATGCTGTCACTGAAAATCGGAGAGAGGGGAGAAAGAGAAAGCTAGAACCAGAAGGTTGGAATTGGTGAAATGGGAGACACTTGTGCTTGCAGTACTCATATATCTCTCGACCCAGAAATGCTTCTGAGCAACCTTTGGTGAAACGTAAAAATTGCTGAGCTGTGAGCAATGTAAAACGTCCACTGGATGAGGCTTCCACCATCTTCATCTTGTCTTCATGATAACCCTTCTCCCAAAAGCAGATACCGTGGATCTGGGCGTTTGGTAGTGATTCATTGGTGTGCATGGGCTCCTAGGGCATCTCCTTGTGCTTGACCTGAGAGGGAGTCTTTTGATTCTGGGATTTTGGAGAGAGGGCATTAATATCCAATTTTGTTATGGCTAAATTGGCTTGTGCCACCGTGGGACTATTTTTCCTCTTCCCCTTTCCAAGTTCACCTGCTGTCCCAGAAGCGTGTAGCTCCATCTGATGCAGGTCAGGATCCTTTTTTACCCCTCACCAGTTCCTGCCTGTGTGTATATCTCGTATGTTGTCTGTGAAGAGATGCGGAGTGAGGGCTGCTAGCAAAGGGTGCCTCTTCTGTTCCTGCAGTGTCAGGGGGCTCAGGGCAGTACAGGCCTGTAGGCGAGGACCTGTTCAGCGCAGTGGTCCCAAGATGGCTGTCAGAGTGGCTGGCTTGGCCTCAGGGCTGTGTGTGCCTCCATGAGGCACAATGGCCTTCCTGGGCTGCAGGCCAGGGCCCCTGCCCCTCGGCTAGGACAATAGAATAATCCCTCTGTGTTTAATACCTAACATTGATACAATCAGCTTTTGCTATAGTGAGATGAAGCATTTTTATTTTATTTATAAAGTGTGTTATTGGTAGTGAAGGGCTTATTCTTACTAGATATCGAGCCTTGGAAAGATGGTGCAAGTGAGGCCTGATTTTCTACTGGAAAGAAGGCAAACAGCAGGGAGCACTCAGCCTGCCTTTGTTACAAATAAAAATGGTAAAGGCTGGTGGGTTTGGTTTTCCTTTTGGTTTGTTTGGTTGTTTTTTTCCTTCTTCCTTAGGTCAATAGTAGTCCTAGTGGTGACGCTCCGTTGAGCTCCCCTTCCCAGCTCTGGTCCTTTCCAGCTGTTCCCTCAGAGCTCCTCCAAGGCCTCAAGTTGGCAGCCAGATCTCAAATGGGCAGGTGCCGTTGCAGGACTGGGAGCTCTTAATAATAACCACTTTGTCATCTCGGATAGGCTGTCGTCAACAGTTAGTATGGCGACAATTATGATTGTTCCCTTCTGCCGGGTGTTACTTGGCCCCTGCATTTGAGAGGTGCCCGTAGGGCAGAAGGAAACCACACCGGGCAGTTGGGGCCGGCTGGGGCCAGTCACGCAGGTTGGGGTAGCTGGGCCTGGCAAACGCAGCCTGGGCTCTCAGTGTCGGCGGGGACCACAAAGCATGTGTGTAAGAACAAATAAATCATGTGTGACTTGGTCTTCTGGCATGAGTAGGATGTGTCACGAGCTTGGGTCAGTACTGCTGCTGGCTCTCCAGAAAGCAAATGGAGGAATATGGCAGCCAGGTGACTGAAGAAGTAGTGTTCTTGATTTTACTAACAAATACTTCTCCTGGGAGCCTGGATCCTGTCAGATGTTCTGCAACCTGGTGGTGTCTGTCTGTATTAGACTCTGATCTGTTCTCTACAAAGTGAAAATGTCTGCATTTAATCATTCCTTGTTGCATCCAGCTGTTTAACTCGCCGCTGAGTAGCCTGGGGCAGGGGGGAGTGAGGTCTCATTCTCCCCTGCATTGTGCAGGACTATGAGGATGGGAAAAGCAGATGGCAAACTGAAAAAGAAGAAATAAAATGCTTAATCTGAAGTCAGGAATTACACAAGAGCATCTCCTGACTTGCCATTCTTTCCACTGCTGTCTCAGAGGTGGTGGTTTCTCACTTTTTTTTCCTCACAGAAGAATTGATGAGGGATGCAAAGACATAAAAAAATGGCGTAAGATGACTTAAATCAGAATAAATAGGGTTTTTTTCAGTGGGATTTTCTGCTGGTCCTGTGAGACTCTTGTTAGATCTTGGTCATACTTCTAAGGGCCATTCTCCGGTAGCCTCATGCAACCTCCTGAAAAGGCTCAGTCATTGTTAATGAAGAGCCTGTGCCTGAATTTTGGTGTTTCCGGGGACTTTGTTGTGGCTTATGTGTCACTGGCAGTTCACAAGGCTTGTTCTTGCTTTTAACCTCTGTATGCATCAAGGTCATTTCCTTCTGTGGTCCTTGAGGGCTCTTTCCCCAGCCCCAGCAGCCTCCAGGCAACAGTGCTCAGGAGCAGAAGGGCAACCAGATTATTTGTTGGGTCAGACCCAGGGTTGTGTCCCATTGCTGGATACGCTGGGCT